>NC_085139.1:296422794-296649404 GCF_024139115.2 Armigeres subalbatus
TCGTTCGACAGTAGAAAACAGAATTGGTCCCACTTGCCCCGTTTGAAGGGGTAAGTGGGTCCTGACGGTAAATTTATTTCGAGCACTACCAATATTTTTGTAATTGAATAAATGGCTTCCAACACCTCTGCACTTCAACAATGGAAGCATATAATTATGTATCCGTGGTTAATGTTCTAAAATATCTTGTTTTCTAAGTATGCTTTAACAATTTTGCTGAACTAGCGTTTTTTTAGGCCCCACTTGCCCCGGGGTACCTTAGATAGCTTGATTTCCAACCTTTTGGACCATAACGACTGTGTGAGGTGCATACAAAGCTTAATCATATTCATACCCCTACGCATGATGCCAGATGATGATGATGACGTTCGGCTCATTGTGTCAGTCCATCGCACTGTCAAAACACGGGTACGATTCAAACCACGATCGGAAGCCTCAGTCATCCCGTGGCAGTGAAAGTGTTAAGTTCCCTCCCGTGTCGAGTGATTCCTCATCGTAGTTGAATATTTACAGACTGTACTTTTTTAATGTTTTAAATGAAAATACAAACGTTTTGCCTTTTTTACACATACAGTCAAAAAAATGCAAAGGTTCACCAAACCATTTTTGGGCAATATATTTTTGCCTTTCTCGTATACTAAGTATACGTGAAGGCTACATGATCACTCCAAAACAAACTTTTTATAGAAGGCCTAGAGACCCATAGTGTTATATACCAATCGACTCAGCTCGACGAATTGAGGTGATGTCTGTGTGTGTGTGTGTGCGTGTGTGTGTGTGTGTATGTGTGTGTGTATGTGTGTGTGTGTATGTGCGCACCAAAAGAGCAAAAAGTTTAGCTCACTTTTTTTGCACTTACCCTCAACCAATTTACTCGCAACAGGTTGCATTCGTCGCAGTATACTGCCCCATTGTTTCCTATTGAAAATTGGCCGGATCGGACTATGGGCTTGGAAGTTATGGCCAAAATACTTTTCCTCATAAAAAAGCGCGTAAAAAAGTCTAGCTCACTTTTAATGCACTTACCCTGAACGGATTCCCTCACAACAGGCTGCATTCGACGCAGTATACTGCCCCATTGTTTCCTATTGAAAATTGGACGGATCGGACAATAGGCTTGGTAGTTATGGCCAAAATACTATTTTTACCGCACGAGAAAGGCATCATCACCGCTAGGTGGATTAATCTGGGTTTTTAATTACAGTTTATTGCTTATATACACATGGAATGGTCATGCATCTCCATCACTTCAAAATTGTAGTTCCAATCAGTTAATTAAAACTGTCAACCTTGTAACTGACCAAACATAATTAAGTACGGTAAAGTGTCCAATAGTGGACCCCAACCAATAGTAGACTCTCCAGCCATTTTTGCATTATCTAGCTTTCCACGCTCACCATAATGGCGGATGCTATAAAAAAAATGACATTAACTGCTTCCCGACACTGAACTGAAATTTTCTTCCAAGCAAACATAGATGTTCTTCGTTACTAATAGCAGTCAAAGTATTGTTTGTTTTCTATCAACAAGAAAATTTGTATAGAAATATGAAACATTCAATTATTATTACTTTGATATCACTAATTTCTACTTTCTTTCAGATATTCTAGTTCCATTGTAACTTTGCGACGCCTACACGCCTACATATAATAGACCGTAAAAGTGAAATTGCTGCAAAATTATTATTACAAAACCCTAATGCACTTTCATGCTTGGGATTTCATGAAAATTTCAAAACTGCACATTTGACAAGGAGTCTATTTCGGTAATAAATTGTTCAGTTGTAACATGCAAGGTTTAATGATAGGATAAAGTGCATTTTGAATTTGATCGGTGCATTGGGGCCTGTCGATAAAAAGCAAGAAAGAGGTTTTGGATAACAGAGCTTTTGACTAGCACGTTTAGAGCTGGAGAAACCCAAGGACTAAGCAATAACGAACCTTTTTCTAGATTGATGGACCGTGACAAGTTTCTCAAATAGCCACCTTGAATCAATTAATCGCATTATTAAAATGTGCAACACGAACGATATCCGGGGGTACCGTAGAAACGCTAACGAATTCTTCTCTTCGAAAGAAATCTTCGGCTTAGTAATTACTACCCCACTTTCCCTTTGAAAAGCTTCTTTTTCCACAAATTTCGTATAGATTTTTGACGAGACATTATACGAAATAATTACGATTGAGATAAAAACATATTAGTAGTACATATACTACATTGTAGCGCTACTGCAATGCACTGCCTTGTGTATTTATTCATTTATAATGTGAACGGTAACACTCTGACGCGTCTGTCGACTAGATCTTGATATAGGTTTCTGAGTGTTAATCAGGCTTGCTGACGTTGCAAACCTTATATGGGTTTTGAGCACTAAGGCTTCTGGCAAAAAAGCCTCCCGTACGTTGCCGGAAAGACGCTGGGCTATAATGCGGACAATGGCACACCTTAATATGCATAATACTCCTATGACATACGAATGTATAACTCGAATATCTTAGCATAAACACCTCATAGTTAATAACAGTCGAAGATCTTGAAGAAAACGCTAATAAGAATATTGTTGTAGGAAGACCGATTATGCATACATATTTTGTTTTGTGCCCAACTGTAGAAAAAAAAACAATATTCTGAAGTCTACAGATAAATAACATACATATGCAATGTGTGTTTTGAAATTTAAATTTAAATTCCCTTTCAACTTTATCCTTTGCTTCAATTGCATTCGTAAATTATTATTTATTAAAATGGCCTCAAACTGCAACATCTGAAAAATAGTAGAGTAGTTAAAATGTATTCTTCTTCTTCTTCTTCTTTCTGGTGCTCATTTTTGTTCAGTGAGCTGCTGGAATTAAAATGTATTCAGATCTAAGAGGTAAATAAAAGTCAATTTTTATACTCGTGTAGATTTTCTTTGTTGATGAAAAAATAACAAATGTTGGGTTGTCGTTGGTGACGAATATCACCAATGCTTGCTTAGACGAAAATTTCAGTTCAATGGCTGGAAGCAGTTAATGTCAAACTTTTTATAGCATCCGCCATTATGGCGATCGTGGAAAGCTGGATAAGAGGACAATGTAAACATTTTGCTATAAAATTCCATCGGGAGAACCCACCTTACAGTCCTATGATTTGATTACATGCATTGGAAATGCTATAAAAAGAAAAATTAGATGATTTTTTACAATTCTATGAAAAATAAACACGAGAGTGTCCATTATAGGAATATTTTTGGGGGTCCATAGTACGGCAGTAGAACGTCCCGAAACGGAAAATGAAAATCAAATAGAAGTGTCGACTATAAGAAATCAATTTCCTATTATGGATCCCCAGGGGGTCTACTATCCAGCTTTCCACGCTAGCCATAATGGCGGATCCTATAAAAAAAATGACATTATCTGCTTCCTAACACTGAACTGGAATTCTGATCGAAGCAAACATTGATTCCTCCGTTACCAATAACAGCCAATTTGTTGTTTGATTTTCATCACCAAACAAGCTTACACAGGAATTTGAAACTCTTAACGCTTCATGAACTTCATTGATATTGCTAATTTTAATTTAATTACAGACTACCGAGGGAAACAACTTGAAAAATCTATTTAGCGGTTAACTTACTTGGATAATCGATCATTGGGCTGTGACTCATCGCTTACGATACGCGATTGGTAAACCTATCCGTATCCGTAGCTGCGTATCCAAATCATGATAAATCGAATTGTTTTTATGAGACCTAACAGATTCTCGAAAAAGCGTGTATTTTAGAACTATGAAGCACCCCTGTTCCGTTCATCTGAACTTCCAGTGACTGCTTAGGCTTTGGTCCGATTCGAGAATTAAAATCAAATTAAACTTAAAAATGACAGTTCAAAAATTTGCAAATAACCCTGCTCGCAGAGCAAGATTACTTTTGACAGATATTGAATCATTTTTGATAGATGTTTTGTTGGTCTTGCTGGGTAGCACCAGCCATTCTTATGAGCGGGGGATTTCATAATTTCCGAACTGTCACTTTTAAGTTTAATTTGATTTTAATTCACGAATCGGACCAAAGCCTTATTAGTGCATTATTGTCCTTCGCGCTTCGTAAGGCTAGGGAGAATTCATATGGTTTTGTAACAGGAGAGTTGGAAGGGGTTTAAAATTAATGAAAGTATACCCAATGAAAACATTTAAATTAAGAAACCATTTATTGTATTTATTATATAATAGAATATTTTTATAAAATTTAAATCAAAATCTATTCTGCGGTTGGCAGCAAGAGCTTTTTTCTAAAAGGGAAATCCGCCAAAGATGTGCCCTACTCGCCCTACTTACGGTTAGCGCCACAATGTAAATAATTCTACAAGTATGTACAATAGTGCTAGATCGCTCCAATGGGACACATTCCAATTGAATTACTAGACGATTTACGTGAGAAAAGTCGGAATTGACCATCCTTGCATCAATCTGTTCGTAGAATAAGTCTATACGTATGGAACAGGAACGCCAAAAGAGAAAGGAAATAGTACCTTTATTATTCGAACGAGTAATACTTTTCAGGTATGAAAATACCAAGTACATACACATTTCTTGATTCCCAAATGCATAAAACAACCTCAACATTCATCAACATTTCCACTTCGGTGTACGCTTACTATCCACGCAAGTTGGCCGTCAAGCTCTTAGTTTTTACTTATTTCTCTCGGTAGTAATCTGTGATTAAATTAAAACTAGAAATAATAATGAAGTTTATCAAGTGTTAAAAATTCCAGTTTCCTGTAAATTTTGTTTGTTGATGAAAATCAAACAACAAATCGGCTGTTATTGGTAACGGAGCAATCAATGTTTGCTTCGATGAAAATTCCAGTTCAGTGTCGGGAAGCAGATAATGTCAAATTTTTTATAGCATCCGCCATTATGGCTAGCGTGGAAAGCTGGATTGGATGAATTCAGTCACGCTTTTAAAAGTTAATTTCAACGAAAAACGTAGTGTATGTTAGTGTTCTATGTATGTATGTTGAAGAGGAGATGCAGAACTTGTTATTAGATATCAAGCAAAACTAATATGTTGAAAATTTCTACTCCTAATGACAGGAAGAGCAAAATTCCGCTACTAGTGGGTCCACTATTAGGCATTTTACCCTCCTTATCTCCTAAAATCAATTTCAATTAACAAAATAGTGGTTATAAATTTCACGAGTAACTCTATGGAATTTATATAGGAGATTTTTCGGAATTTTCACGGGAAATTGTCAAAAATGCTTCCTTGAAAAACACCTTCTTTCTGAAATTTGGAGAATTTCTGTCAGAAACTCTAAGAATTTTAGATCAGAATTTAATTTTTATTCAGAAATTTGAAGGTTTTCTGTACGAGATTCAAGAAATTTTTCTTTGATAATCAGAGAATTTCTTCACAGTATTCGAAAATTTTTCCGAAATTCTACAAGATTTGGTGGCCAACATTTGAAGAATTTTTGTTCGAAGTTCGGAGAATTTTGTGTCGAAAATTCGGTGAGTTTTATTTCGATTTTTGGGAAATTTCTGACTGATCAACAGAAATTCATTGCAAAACATTTAGAGATTTCTTGTACTAAATATTGAGAATTACATTTTTTGGTTAATCAATAAATATTCTACCCAATATTCGAAAAAAAAATGTTTTTGAAATTTAAAGAATTTATGTCGAAATCCGAAATTTTGTTGTTGGAAATTCGAGGATTTTATGTTCGGAGAATGTTTGAATGAAATTAGGTATTTTTATTCGAAATTTAAAGTTTTTAGTTCGAATTTGGTGGAATTGTTCTTCAATATTCGTAGAATTTCAGACCTCAGGGTGCCTTAAGGTTTCTGGTCAACATTCGGAAATTTTCTGACCGATATTCGGAGAATATCTATTTGTCAAGTCTTCAAAATTTCGAACAGAAATTCTTCAAACTTCGAGCAAACATTTTCTGAATGGTGGTCATAAAATCTTTTGTAATGACGGTCTGAAATTCTTTTCGAAGGGAAATTTTCCAAATATCAAATTCCTCCAATTTCCTACTGAAAATCTTAAGAATTCGGATAAAAATAGTAAATTTCGATCAAAAATTCTCCGGAAATTTCGGAAATAAAGCTTGGAAAGTCTATTCAATATTCATATAATTTCTGTTCGAAAATAGGAGGATTTTCGTCCGAGATTCGGACATTGTTTGTCTGAAATGCGAATAACTTATGTTCAAAAATAAGAAAAACGTTCGGAGAGTTTCTGTTCCAAATATTTTTGTTGGAAAGTCGAAAAATTTTCGTTCGCAATTTCTATTCGAAATTCGGACAATTTCTGATCGAGATCCTTTGTCCGAAATTTGGTGATTTTCTGTTTAAAATCCGGAAACTGCCAGCCTGAAATCAAGCACATTTTTTTTTCCGAAATTTAGCAATTTCTTGTTTGGAACTCGAGGAAATTGGTTCAAAACTCGAAAAAGTTTGTTTGAAATTTGGAAATTTTTTGTTTGAAATTCGGAGAGTTTCTGTTTGAGAATTTCGGGAATTGTGTTGAAGCACATAGGAATGATTGTTGGTTTTCATCACTGTCGGGTTTTACTGGGCTTAGGCAACGAATTTGTCACTTCACAAATACACGGTTTATGACGGACGAATGAACGGAATTATGACTTGGAGGACTGTGCAAAGCAGAGTGATTCAAGTTTTGACCTTTTTGCTCCGCTTTGCTCAAACGATTGTAATTACCATTTTAATAGTCTTCCTAATTGTTTAGCTAATTTAGATGTAATTTGATTGTGCACGCCTCATTTGAAGTAAGTATAGAAATTACTATGGAAATAAACTAATTGAATATAATCAACGCGTCCACTTCACAGAACACTTCCTAAACTAAAAGTCGGTTGTTAAGCCATAAAGAAAACAAAAATGCCCATTATTGATATTGATGTTGTTCTTTTACGTGTTAAATTGCATTTCCCACTATTAAATATTTTATTGCTAACTTATCTTGCCAGTATCAAATCGTCCCGCAACAAGAACGATCGGTTTCCGTGCACGGTTCGAGGCCGCATCTCTCCATCCTCGAATACGCCCCACGCTCGCCAAGTCGTTTTGCACCTGGTCTGCCCATGTCGCTCGCTGCGCTCCACGTCGTCTCGTCCCTGCCGGATAAGAAGCGTACACCATCTTTGCAGAGTTGCTGTCTGGCATTCTTGCAACATGCCCTGCCCATCGTACCCTTCCGGCTTTTGCTACCTTCTTAATACTGGGTTCGTCGTAGAGTCTTCTTGCACACCGCCAAAGATGGTCCACCCGTCTCTCGAATACTCCGAGTGCTTGCAAGTCCTCCTCGAGCATTGTCCATGTTTCATGTCCGTAGAGGACTACCGGTCTTATTAACTTATCTGATCAAACAATAACTTCAGTAATTTGAAACAATTGGATAAACGAGGTACACAATACTGTGGGGCGCAAGCACACATACGCATATTACATTGCACAGTAATGCCGACTATTGCGATAAAGAGGTTTTTTTTTCTGTTTGAAATTAAAAGAATTCCTGCCAGAAATTCGGGGAATTGGTGTTTGAAATTCGTAAAGTTTCTGTTCAAAATTTAAAGTATTTCTTTTCGAACCTCAGAGGATTTTTATTCGAAATTTGAGAAGGTGCTGTTCTGAATATTTGTCTGTTCTTAAATAGAAGTATTTTTGTAAGAAATTCGGACAATTTCCCTTCGATTACTTCGGACAATGTCTATTGGAGATATTCGGAGAATTTCCATCCGATATTCTGTCCGAATTTCGAAGACTTTCTGTCCGAAATTCGATAAACGTGTCCGATATTCGGAGAATTCATGTCCTAAATTCGGAGAAAGATTTTCGTTAAAAATTCGTAGAATCGAAATATGGAGAGCTTCTGAGGGAAATTCTGACAGTTCCTATTGAGAACCTCTATCCGGTATTTTTATATTTTCTGTTCAAAATTTGAAAACTTGTCTTCAATTCGAAGACAAGTTTTCGAAGACATTTGATAAATTTGGAAAATTATGTCCGAATTTTGGAGAATTTTTGTCTGAAACATGGAGAATTTCTGTCCACAACTTGGGGGATGTCCATATACCACGTGGACAGTTTAGGGGGGAGGGGTGTATGTCCACGGTCCATACAATGTTTTGAAAATTCATATGATCAGTTGTCCACGCTGGGGGAGGGGGGGTATATTAAACCAACCAAAACCGCTCCACGTGGCATGTGGACAGCCCCAGATTACTGTACAATTCGGAGAATTTCTTGCGAAAGTTCGAAGAATTTCTGTCAGAAATTTGAATAATTTTTGTCCGAAGTTCGAAGAATTTAAGCCCGAAAATCCGAGAGTTGTGGCCTCTTCCTTTGTCCGAAATTCGAAGTTTCTGTTTGAGATTCGGTGAATTTCGGTCTGAAGTCCGGAAATTTTCTGTCGAAGAATTTGTGTCTAAAATTTTAAGAATTCCTGTCCGAAATTCGAAGAATGTTTGACCGAAGTTGAAAAATTTCTGTCGGAAATTCGAAGACAGGAATTCGATAAATGTATATTCGATATTTGGAGAACTTTGTCTGAAATTTGATAAATCTTTGTTCGATATTTGGAGAATTTCTGTCCTCAATTCGGAGAATTGGTAACCAACATTCGATCAGAAAATTTGAAGGATTTTAGTTTTTCACAATTCAGAGAGTTTCTGATCAAAATTTCGGAAATATATGAAATTTTCGATAGAAATTCTAAGAATCTTTATTCGGAATACGGAGAACTTCTGCCCGATATTCGGACCATTCATTTTTGGAGAAATTCGGTTCAAAATTTGATAATTTTCTGTTCCGATAATTGTCTGAAATTCGAAGGAATTCAATCCGTAATTTGAATACTTTCTGTCCGAAATTCAGAGAATTTCTATTCAAAATTCGAAGAATTTCTGTTCAAAATTAGGAGAACTTCTAACCACAACTTCTAACTTGTTTGTTTTCGCTATTGATCGTATTTCGTATCGGACGCGAACCCGGGGGTTTAATTCTGTTTTTTTGGCGATTAAATAGTTCGCGATTTCGGAGACGAGCTAGCCTATAGGGCTGAAAGTCTCCTTAATAAAGACAATAAAAAATATATATTTCGCGATTGAGCTTGTTCTGGAGTTCACGTCCGACCTTGTTTACTCCAGCAGGCAGAACGATCGCACTCTCAGCGTATCAATCGGTGAGCAGCAAGCCATGATGGAGAGCTGCTGTCATCGCATTTCGCTCCAGCCATTTGGATCCTCACATTTTGGCGATCCTGACTGGCTGTTTTTTGTATCCTGTCGCCGATTTCGAAAAGTGAGTTGAATTCAAGTGGTTAAATCGCGAGTTCGTGGTTTAAAAGGAATCACAAGTAAGGTGGTTTGTATTGCAACAAAGTGCGTCTGAAAGACAGCTGAATAATTGATTATGGTATGGAAATTCAAAGAGCGCGCCGGAACGACCGCTGGAAAATGGATTGTGGTTTGGAAAATCACAAAGCGCATCTGAAAGACCGCTTTGAAATTGGTTGTGGTTAAGAAATTCACAAGGTGCGTCTGAAGGGCCGCTGTAAAATGGTTTGAGGTTTGGAAAATCATAAAGCGCTTCTGGGAGACTTCTTCTGTCAGAAAAAGGGTTGACAATCTAGAAAATCCCAGGGTGAGTTCTGGAAGCATAGATTTTGGTTAAAAAAATTTATATAATTGACAATGTACATGAGACCACAAATTAAGGTTATTCTAACGAAATCTGAGACATATGAAGAACTATCATTGCCACGAAATTGTTTGGAAGGCGAAATAGATTATCTTGAAGTTTATGTTGGGATTCACTGACTTAGTAGTCTTAGCGGAATTGCCCGTTGGATTAGATATCCGAAATTCACGAAGATAAAAAAAACGTTGCCAGCTTTCATAAAGCAATTAGTTCGGAGTTGTTGGCTAATAGTACTAGTTAACATAAGTCTAAAATTGAGATATGATATCTCCTATTTTTAGGCGGTTGTTCGGAAGTTTAACATCGACATGTTGAAGGTTAGCTTGGCGGTGTTACTATATACTAAAGGCTGATAGTCGGATAAATTGGGTAGAATAAGTTATTTAGATTGTTGCTGCAATCTATAATGTGTCTTGAGAGATCAATATCATAACACTTGGTACCAACTTAGATTAATATTTAAACGATACATTCTATTGACTACAATATACTAATTCTCCGATTGAAAAATACGATGTTAAGACAAGTTTATTTTGGCGTTCTGTTTTCAAACGCAAACGGTTTTTAAAATGCAACATGTTCAACGTTCATCTTCGTCTCTCGAAAAGAACTTTAAAAAAGAAACACTGCGCCCTATGCTAAAGATTTTTTTTCTTGCATTTTTTGTGAGAGAAGAAAGGAAATGTGTGGTTTGATTGTTTGAGTAAGTTACCATTAGAGTGTGTCAATCGGTAAGCAGCAAGCCATGACTCGGTCTCTTCTTGTCAGATCTCCTTGGCTTGCACACGCACCGATGGAGAGCTGCTGTCATCGCTTTCCACATACAATCCCAGGCTGTGACATGATCAACATCACTTTCTATGATGAATCCTCGATCAATGCTTCACCATAACTTCCATCCTTTTCGTGGTATTGTTTGGATGCAGAGGTATTGTCGTTCTGAAGTAGCAACAATAACCACAAACTAACACTCCGTTCCTTTCCCAACTGACTGTGAGGACTTGGCCGAGGCCGTTATTGATCTACATTTGTGAGATACTGAAACGTGCACTTCCAGAATAGGTGATAAAGCCCAACCTCTATTTACCTGGATCGTAGTGCAATTGGCACCAGTTTTGATTAATCACGGAGTAGCATAGCAACCATTGATATCAATATAAGGTTTGCTAAGCTAAGCTAAGATTTTTTTTCTCTGTTCCTATTTCGAAGACATTTTACTCGAAATTTAAATAAATTCTGTTTAAAATTCGATGTTTGGAGAATTTGTGTACGAAAGGTAGTGTCTAAAATTTGAAAAGTATAGGTCCCAAATTCGGAGAAAACATGTCCCAAATTTTGTGTATTTCTGTTTAAAATTCGGAGAATTTGTGTACCGCCATCGGGGGTGACAATGGGTCAGGGGGGTGAGAATGGGTCATCGCTCTCACCGGCAATCTGGAGGTCGTACAGCAAAATCGTCTCTTATATTTTAGTCTACTTGCCCTAAGATACATTCAATCTATTCTACAAGCATTCTAAGTAGTTGTAACAGTGACCCATTCTCACCCCCATTTGACCCGACGACGGTACGGTTTGTTATTTCGAAAATCTTTCAGTCAAATGGTAAAAATGTTAGCGGGGTTTATATGTTCAAACCTCCAAACAAATGTTTTTTTCGAATTTGTATGTGCCAAAATTTTAAACAGAATTTGCAAGGTTTCAATACAGAACTGTATTGAAATTTGCCATTCGCTGGTCGGGTGATAGTTACACTCCATACAATGAGAAAAATTAGAGCAACATGCTTAATCAGACTAACCACTTATGACGGGGAGCAGTTGTTCAACTTACAGTGCTCAAAAGCGGTGTAAAGCACGTGCATCTGGCGAAACGAACGGAATTGTTATCAGTTTATGATAAACAACACAACGAGAATAAAATTGTTCCGTAGCTGTTTAGCTGGCGCAATATGAAGATCGGAATTATTCTACGAAAGCCAACAACGATGCTTTATCTGCTAACAGTTTTTAACTTGTACGATGATAACGAATGTTGTGGCGAAACAGTAGGGGAGACTGGGTAGACTTGATCCCCTTTTCTGATTTCCGATGTATCACAGCCAAAAATAAATAAACATACGCGATTTCCACACAGACTCTCTAAGAAATATAGTATTTAACTTGACTGATGTATGACAGTCCTCAAATTATTGTTTATATTGACACACAATCGATTTTTTTTAGAGTGTGGTCATAAATCCACTTTTAAAATATTCGGGGGAAATTGATCCCTCTCCAAGAACTTGCTTTGATAATTAGAAAGGTGCTCTCAGATTTTTTAAATATTTTGACTTCAAAATACGCGGAATTTTTGAACTGCTGTGCTTAACATGAACGATTTTTGTTATTGAATTCGACAGCACATGCAATTTTATAATTTGACTTGATCCCCTTTCTATGAAATCTACGCAATAAATATTTTTTCCTGCCGACCCTTTATCAAATCTGTCAAACCTACAAAAAAATTAAGCCTGAGAACAGATTTATATTTTTTTTGAATTTTTTCGCCAAATTTTTGTATTGGTGACAAATGGAAGATCAAGTGTCCCCATATTTAGGCAATAACTTCAAATCCAAATATCCTAAAATTTTGATGGAATGTTGACATTTTCATCAGTACAGATCATTAACCATATTTATGGCTTTTTAATGTGAAAAATCGAAAGCATTTAATCATTGTTATGAAAAGTTGTTCAAATTTTGCGTGGCCAAATAAAAAATCTATTGGAAGGTCAAAACATACAAACCGCCCTACAGAATAAATAAGTTTGTCAATCAAAAAAATAACTCACCACATAAAGGTCATTTGTCTAGAGGATCTGTACTAAAAAATACGCTAGAACAAAACTACTTTAGTTCTCGATAAAACAGGGGGTGATCAAGTCTCCCAGGGGATCAAGTCTACCCACCTTCCCCTAATACGATGATGTTTGCAAATTTGTAGCGAGTTCTGTATTCTAGGATTGATTCTGGGAATTGGGGATGGATTCTAAGCGGAATCCGTGTGCATAACCCGTCTGCGGTCTTATCATGAAAAAGCTGGTAGATAAGTTGCCAGCTGCGAACAAAGTGGTGACTGATGTGCCATAGCGTTCCCATTTGGAAATTCCCTTCCTTTGTGAACTTTATTGAAAATTTCATTAGTATTTCTCCCGTGACTCACGTGACAGATTTCACCAGGCATTCTTATCCTACTTATCCTATGAAAATACATTCGGCAATTCCTTTAAAAAAAATATTTAGAATTTCAGCCAAATCAATTTACAGTTTGCATAGTTTTCAGCTGCACCAGCGACCAGAATATTTAAGCATTATTTCAATTATAATTGGATGCTAAGCTCTAGACAGATTTCTTGCCATTCTCGTTTAATGAAACGATTTTTTTGGGGAATGGTGATAGGAGAAGAAATATCTTTTAATTCCGGTGCCTTTATGGTTTATGAACCTCACTCAATCTCGTTACCTGGCAGCGAATGAGCTTGTAGCCTGCGTCACTTGACGCTTAAACGAAAGTTTTTCACGTCCACCGCAGGAAAAAAATCGAATTGAATTTGTCGTTTACGACACATTTCCCTATTACCCAGCCTCAGTGCAATCTTGCATACGCGGGGCTCCGGATCCCTTCGTTATCTTTATTGGCCCTCGGGGGGTCAAGGTCGTAAAGACTGGCGTCGTTCTCCTCTTCGCTAGCTTTGCGTGGCAAAGTCACACTGTTGCTACTGCCAAGAGCACGGCCATATGTCCCATGTGGGATCGGTGGATGCAAGCGAAGAAATGGAAGTAGTAAAATGAGACATCTATTACCTCTCCTCTGGGCCGGTGTCGTTCGTCAATGTGATTGGCCATAACACCGCACCCCAGAGGGACTCGATTGACAGCCGCGCGCTGCGTTCCGTTAAACGCCAGGTACACTGTCAATTCAGTTTTGTGTTTGCCAATTTCGCCCCACTCCAAGTCGATGAGGTGCATTGCGATGAAGGCAAACCGTACCACAACTTATCGCGAACCCCCTGACTGGCTGGCGGGCTGGTGGAATGGTGCCCTTCGTACTTGTAGTAGGTATATACTATCGCTGGCTGGTATCGCTGTATGACTATGAACATAATACGACATTATTGGCTGGAGACTGAATTTATCGATCGTTAAGTCGCCGACAGTGGGCTAATAAAATATGGAACATAAATACTGCTGCGCCTCGATTCCGCCCTCTCCTCTGTAATCAACGTTAGGCAGCGTTCCATTTACTCGGTGGGAAGCCGATCATGTGTTGAAGACAGTGCCGCCGTCGCCGCTGTCATACCAACAGCGATTGAATGAGCCCTCTCGTTGCGTTGCGGGGCGGCTGCGAGTGTTGTTGATAGGGTCGGGTCATATTTCCTTATCACGAGCATTATCCTAAATATTAACTGCCATGTGCAATCGATGGAATTGTGGGCCACATTGCGTACGTTTGGTTGGGAGTCGGCCGATGCCGGAGCGCAAATAATCTGCCATTCGATTGGGAAACGACACACAAACGGTCTAATTTTATCGTTTCGTGCCAAATTGGAAACCACTCATTTTTCGTCGTTTTGGAAGATCTTCATAAATCCGACAAAGGACAAATCAAAGTATGCTTATTGCTTATGAAGGCGCGTGTCACATGTGTCATGTTTATTGGCTGGTCAGCACGTGAGATCGAATATCTTCAGGAAACAGCAGATATCACGCCAAAATCGAGATACGACGACAAAGACGACGAAGACATAGAATATTGACTCTTGGTGAATTGATATTCTTCTGACGAACGTGTCGCGAATATTAATTGAAATGAGAAAGTTATTGGTTTTCCTTTGCACGTTGGTCGAGCAGATTTACGGCTTGCACATCCAGCACCGTAATAAGCACAGATGAGAAGCTATCCACCAGGGGATCATTCTTTTTTTTGCTTTTCATTTTGGCTTGTTTTTATGTTGTGGATGATGGACATGTATTCCCACACTTCGGCATCAAGTTGGGGCGTAAAAGTTCAGAGCTTTGGTTATATTATGATGAACGAGTACGGACCATAAAATCAAGCACCAGGTCACTCAGAGATTCTTCACGGCACGGTACGTTTGACAACTCATATATCGTTGACGCAGCCTTGGCGTATGTCGTTTTTTTTTGTGTGGATGAAAAACAGAAAATTTAAATAAGCATGTCGCATACTTAAATGCTGTTAAAAGGTTACACCCAACCAAAGATATTTAAGTACAAGATAGTCCACTGTTCAATATCCCATACCGCCATTTGGCGTATGGCGTATGGGAACAGTCTCCGATAGCAGCGACAACTTGTGATTCAAAGTTGAAACATTTTTTGAAAAATGATCCACAATAACGCTTTTCTTCTTGCGGGCGTCCCACCAATGCAGAGGAATAAACTCTTGAAGGCGGGCACTATGCAAAATTGTGATCATTCCGATCCACAATAACACTTTTCTTCTTGCGACCGTCCTACCAACGCAGAGAAAGAAGCTCTTGAATGCGCGCGTCCCATCACGCAGAATTGTAATTATTCCGAGCTACAATAACACTATTCTTCTTGTGGGCGTCCCACCAACGCAGAGGAAGAAACTCTTGAATGCGCGCGTCCCATCACGCAGAATTGTGATCATTTCGAGCTACAATAACACTATTCTTCTTGCGGGCGTCCCACCAACGCAGAGGAAGAAACTCTCGAGTGCGGGCGTCCCTCCATGCAAAATTGTGATCATTCCGATCCACAATAACACTTTTCTTCTTGCGGGCGTCCCACCTACGCAGAGGATGAAACTCTTGAATGCGGGCGTCCCACCACGCAGAATTGTAATCATTCGGATCCACAATAACACTTTTCTTCTTGCCGGCGTCCCATCAACGCAGATGAAGAAACTCTCGAGTGCGGGCGTCCCTCCATGCAAAATGGTGATAATTCCGATCCACAATAACAGTTTTCTTCTTGCGAACGTCTTACCAACTCAGAGGAAAAAGTCCTTGAATGCGCGCGTCCCGTCACGCAGAATTGTGCTCATTTCGAGCTACAATAACACTATTCTCCTTGCGGGCGTCCCACCAACGCAGAGGAAGAAACTCTCGAGTGCAGGCGTCTCACCACGCAGAATTGAGATCATTCCGATCCACAATCACACTTTTCTTTTTGCGGGCGTCCCGGCTCGGAAGCCTCCTTTCAAGAGGCTCTGAAGCGTCCTTTCAAGAGGCTCGGAAGCCTCCTTTCAAGAGGCCTCGGAAGCCTCCTTTCAAGAGGCTCAGAAGCCTCCTTTCAAGAGGCTCAGAAGCCTCCTTTCAAGAGGCTCAGAGCCTCCTTTCAAGAGGCTCAGAAGCCTCCTTTCAAGAGAGCTCAGGAAGCCTCCTTTCAAGAGGCTCAGGCCTCCTTTCAAGAGGCTCAGAAGCTTCCTTTCAAGGGGCTCAGAAGCCTCCTTTCAAGAGGCTCAGGCCTCCTTTCAAGAGGTTCGGAAGTCTATTTTCACGAAGCTCGGAAGCCTCCTTTCAAGAATCTCAGAAGCCTCCTTCCATGAAACTCGGAAGCCTTCTTTCAAGAGGCTCAGAGCCTCCTTTCAAAAGGCTCAGAGCCTCCTTTCAAAAGGCTCAGAAGCCTCCTTTCAAAGGCTCAGAAGCCTCCTTTCAAGAGGCTCAGGCCTCCTTTCAAGAGGCTCAGGCCTCCTTTCAAGAGGCTCAGAGCCTCCCTTCAAGAGGCTTGGAAGCGTACTTTCAAGAGGCTCAGATGCCTCCTTTCAAGAGGCTCAAAAGCCTCCTTTCAAGAGGCTCAGAGCCTCCTTTCAAGAGGCTCAGAAGCCTCCTTTCAAGAGGCTCAGAGCCTCCTTTCAAGAGGCCTCAAGCCTCCTTTCAAGAGGCTCAGAAGCCTCCTTTCAAGAGGCTCAGAAGCCTCCTTTCAAGAGGCTCAAGCCTCCTTCAAGAGGCTCAGAAGCCTCCCTTCAAGAGGCTCAGAAGCCCCCTTTCAAAAGGCTCAGAAGCCTCCTTTCAATATTAATGCTCAGGAAGCCTTTTTCAAGAGGCTCGGAAGCCTCCTTTCAAGAGGCTCGGAAGCCTCCTTTCAAGAGGCTCGGAAGCCTCCTTTCAAGGGGCTCGGAAACCTCCTTTCAAAAGGCTCGGAAGCCTCCTTTCGATATTAATGCTCGGAAGCCTTCTTTCAAGAGGCTCAGAAGCCTCCTTTCAAGGGCTCAGAAGCCTCCTTTCAAGAGGCTCAGAAGCCTCCTTTCAAGAGGCTCAGAGCCTCCTTTCAAGAGGCTCAGAGCCTCCTTTCAAGAGGCTCAGGCCTCCTTTCAAAAGGCTCAGAAGCCTCCTTTCAAGAGGCTCAGAGCCTCCTTTCAAGAGGCTCAGAAGCCTCCTTTCAAGAGGCTCAGAAGCCTCCTTTCAAGAGGCTCAGAAGCCTCCTTTCAAGAGGCTCAGGCCTCCTTTCAAGAGGCTCAGAAGCCTCCTTTCAAGAGGCTCAGGCCTCCTTTCAAGAGGCTCAGGCCTCCTTTCAAGAGGCTCAGAAGCCTCCTTTCAAGAGGCTCAGAAGCCTTCATGCAAGAGGCTCAGAAGCCTCCTTTCAAGAGGCTCAGAAGCCTCCTTTCAAGAGGCTCAGAAGCCTCCTTTCAAGGCTCAGAAGCCTCCTTTCAAAAGGCTCAGATGCCTCCTTTCAAAAGGCCTCAGATGCCTCCATTCAAGAGGCTCAGCTTCTGAAGCCTCCTTCAAGAGGCTCAAGCCTCCTTTCAAGAGGCCTCAGAAGCCTCCTTTCAAGAAGCTCAGAGCCTCCTTTCAAGAAGCTCAGAAGCCTCCTTTCAAGAGGCTCAGAAGCCTCCTTTCAAGAGGCTCAGAGCCTCCTTTCAAGAGGCTCAGAAGCCTCCTTTCAAGAGACTCAGAAGCCTCCTTTCAAGAGGCTCCAGGCCTCCTTTCAAGAGGCTCAGGCCTCCTTTCAAGAGGCTCAGAAGCCTCCTTTCAAGAGGCTCAGGCCTCCTTTCAAGAGGCTCGGAAGCCTCCTTTCAAGAGGCTCGGAAGCCTCCTTTCAAGAGGCTCGGAAGCCTCCTTTCAAGAGGCTCGGATGCCTCCATTCAAGAGGCTCGAAAGCTTCGGAAGCCTCCTTCAAGAGGCTCGGAAGCTTCCTTTCAAGAGGCTCGGAGGCCTCCTTTCAAGAGGTTTGGAAGCCTCCTTTCAAGAAGCTCAGGAAGCCTCCTTTCAAGAGGCTCAGAGCCTCCTTTCAAGAGGCTCAGGCCTCCTTTCAAGAGGCTCAGAGCCTCCTTTCAAGAGGCTCAGGCCTCCTTTCAAGAGGCTCAGGCCTCCTTTCAAGAGGCTCAGGCCTCCTTTCAAAAGGCTCAGAAGCCTCCTTTCAAGAGGCTCAGAAGCCTCCTTTCAAGAGGCTCAGAAGCCTCCTTTCAAGAGGCTCAGAAGCCTCCTTTCAAGAGGCTCAGAAGCCTCCTTTCAAGAGGCTCAGAAGCCTCCTTTCAAGAGGCTCAGAAGCCTCCTTTCAAGAGGCTCAGAGGCCTTCATGCAAGAGGCTCAGAGGCCTTCATGCAAGAGGCTCAGAAGCCTCATTTCAAGAGGCTCAGAAGCCTCCTTTCAAGAGGCTAAGAAGTCTCCTTTCAAGAGGCTCAGAAGCCTCCTTTCAAGAGGCTCAGAAGCCTCCATTCAAGAGGCTCAGAAGCCTCCTTTCAAAAGGCTCAGATGCCTCCATTCAAGAGGCTCAAGCTTCAAGCCTCCTTTCAAGAGGCTCAGAAGCCTCCTTTCAAGAGGCTCAGAAGCCTCCTTTCAAGAAGCTCAGGAAGCCTCCTTTCAAGAAGCTCCAGCCTCCTTTCAAGAGGCTCAGGCCTCCTTTCAAGAGGCTCAGAAGCCTCCTTTCAAGAGGCTCAGGCCTCCTTTTATGAGGCTCGGAAGCCTCCTTTCAAGAGGCTCAGAAGCCTCCTTTCAAGAGGCTCAGAAGCCTCCTTTCAAGAGGCTCAGAAGCCTCCTTTCAAGAGGCTCAGAAGCCTCCTTTCAAGAGGCTCAGAAGCCTCCTTTCAAGAGGCTCAGAAGCCTCCTTTCAAGAGGCTCAGAAGCCTCCTTTCAAGAGGCTCAGAAGCCTCCATTCAAGAGGCTCAGAAGCCTCCTTTCAAGAGGCTCAGAAGCCTCCTTTCAAGAGGCTCAGAAGCCTCCTTTCAAGAGGCTCAGAAGCCTCCTTTCAAGAGGCTCGGAAGCCTCCTTTCAAGAGGCTCGGAAGCCTATTTTCAAGACGCTCGGAAGCCTCCTTTCAAGAGGCTCGGAAGCCTCCATTCAAGAGGCTCGAAAGCTTCGGAAGCCTCCTTCAAGAGGCTCGGAAGCCTCCTTTCAAGAGGCTCGGAAGTCTCCTTTCAAGAGGCTCGGAAGCCTCCTTTCAAGTGGCTCGGAAGCCTCCTTTCAAGAGGCTCGGAAGCCTCCTTTCAAGAGGCTCGGAAGCCTCCTTTCAAGAGGCTCGGAAGCCTCCTTTCAAGAGTCTCAAGCCTCCTTTCAAGAGGCTCAGAAGCCTCCTTTCAAGAGGCTCAGAAGCCTCCTTTCAAGAGGCTCAGGAAGCCTCCTTTCAAGAGGCTCAGAAGCCTCCTTTCAAGAGGCTCAGAAGCCTCCTTTCAAGAGGCTCAGAAGCCTCCTTTCAAGAGCTCAAGCCTCCTTTCAAGAGGCTCAGAAGCCTCCTTTCAAGAGGCTCAGAAGCCTCCTTTCAAGAGGCTCAGGAAGCCTCCTTTCAAGAGGCTCAGGCCTCCTTTCAAGAGGCTCAGAAGCCTCCTTTCAAGAGGCTCAGAGCCTCCTTTCAAGAGGCTCAGAAGCCTCCATTCAAGAGGCTCAGCTTCAGAAGCCTCCTTCAAGAGGCTCAGAAGCCTCCTTTCAAGAGGCTCAGAAGCCTCCTTTAAGAGGCTCAGAGCCTCCTTTCAAGAGGCTCAAGCCTCCTTTCAAGAGGCTCGGAAGCCTCCTTTCAAGAGGCTCGGAAGCCTTCATTCAAGAGGCTCGGAAGCCTCCTTTCAAGAGGCTCGGAAGCCTCCTTTCAAGAGGCTCGGAAGCCTCCTTTCAAGAGGCTCGGAAGCCTCCTTTCAAGAGGCTCGGATGCCTCCATTCAAGAGGCTCGAAAGCTTCGGAAGCCTCCTTCAAGAGGCTCGGAAGCTTCCTTTCAAGAGGCTCGGAAGCCTCCTTTCAAGAGGTTTGGAAGCCTCCTTTCAAGAAGCTCGGAAGCCTCCTTTCAAGAGGCTCGGAAGCCTCCTTTCAAGAGGCTCGGAAGCCTCCTTTCAAGAGGCTCGGAAGCCTCCTTTCAAGAGGCTCGGAAGCCTCCTTTCAAGAGGCTCGGAAGCCTCCTTTCAAGAGGCTCAGAGCCTCCTTTCAAGAGCTCAGGCCTCCTTTCAAGAGGCTCAGAAGCCTCCTTTCAAGAGCTCAGAAGCCTCCTTTCAAGAGGCTCAGGCCTCCTTTCAAGAGGCTCAGAAGCCTCCTTTCAAGAGGCTCAGAAGCCTTCATTCAAGAGGCTCAGAAGCCTTCATTCAAGAGGCTCAGGCCTCCTTTCAAGAGGCTCAGAAGCCTCCTTTCAAGAGGCCTCAGAAGCCTCCTTTCAAGAGGCTCAGAGCCTCCTTTCAAAAGGCTCAGATGCCTCCTTTCAAAAGGCTCAGATGCCTCCATTCAAGAGGCTCAAGCTTCAGGCCTCCTTCAAGAGGCTCAGAGCCTCCTTTCAAGAGGCTCAGAAGCCTCCTTTCAAGAAGCTCAGGCCTCCTTTCAAGAAGCTCAGAAGCCTCCTTTCAAGAGGCTCAGGCCTCCTTTCAAGAGGCTCAGAAGCCTCCTTTCAAGAGGCTCAGAAGCCTCCTTTCAAGAGGCTCAGAAGCCTCCTTTCAAGAGGCTCAGAAGCCTCCTTTCAAGAGGCTCAGAGCCTCCTTTCAAGAGGCTCAGAGCCTCCTTTCAAGAGGCTCAGAAGCCTCCTTTCAAGAGGCTCAGAAGCCTCCTTTCAAGAGGCTCAGAGCCTCCTTTCAAGAGGCTCAGAAGCCTCCTTTCAAGAGGCTCAGAGCCTCCTTTCAAGAGGCTCAGAAGCCTCCTTTCAAGAGCTCAGAAGCCTCCTTTCAAGAGGCTCAAGCCTCCTTTCAAGAGGCTCAGAAGCCTCCTTTCAAGAGGCTCAGAAGCCTCCTTTCAAGAGGCTCAGAAGCCTCCTTTCAAGAGGCTCAGAAGCCTCCTTTCAAGAGGCTCAGAAGCCTTCATTCAAGAGGCTCCAGAAGCCTCCTTTCAAGAGGCTCAGGAAGCCTCCTTTCAAGAGGCTCAGAAGCCTCCTTTCAAGAGGCTCAAGCCTCCTTTCAAGAAGGCTCAGAAGCCTCCTTTCAAGAGGCTCAGAAGCCTCCTTTCAAGAGGCTCAGAAGCCTATTTTCAAGACGCTCAGAAGCCTCCTTTCAAGAGGCTCAGATGCCTCCATTCAAGAGGCTCAAGCTTCAGGAAGCCTCCTTCAAGAGAGGCTCAGGAAGCCTCCTTTCAAGAGGCTCAGAGTGTCCTCCTTTCAAAAGGCTCAGAAGCCTCCTTTCCAAGTGGCTCAGAAGCCTCCTTTCAAGAGGCTCAGAGCCTCCTTTCAAGAGGCTCAGAAGCCTCCTTTCAAGAGGCTCAGAGCCTCCTTTCAAGAGCTCAGAACCCTCCTTTCAAGAGGCTCAAAGCCTCCTTTCAAGAGGCTCAGAAGCCTCCTTTCAAGAGGCTCAGGCCTCCTTTCAAGAGCTCAGCCTCCTTTCAAGAGGCTCAGGAAGCCTCCTTTCAAGAGGCTCAGAAGCCTCCTTTCAAGAGGCTCAGGCCTCCTTTCAAGAGGCTCAGAGCCTCCATTCAAGAGGCTCAAGCTTCAGAAGCCTCCTTCAAGAGGCTCGGAAGCCTCCTTTCAAGAGGCTCAGAGCCTCCTTTAAGAGGCTCAGGAAGCCTCCTTTCAAGAGCTCAGAGCCTTCATTCAAGAGGCTCAAGCCTCCTTTCAAGAGGCTCGAGCCTCCTTTCAAGAGGCTCAGAAGCCTCCTTTCAAGAGGCTCAGGCCTCCTTTCAAGAGAGCTCAAGCCTCCTTTCAAGAGGCTCAGAAGCCTTCATTCAAGAGGCTCAGAAGCCTTCATTCAAGAGGCTCAGAAGCCTCCTTTCAAGAGGCCCAGGAGCCTTTTCCAAGAGGCCCGGAAGCCTCCTTTCTAGAGGCTCAGGCCTCCTTTCAAGAGGCTCAGAGCCTCCTTTCAAGAGGCTCAGGAAGCCTCCTTTCAAGAGCTCAGAAGCCTCCTTTCAAGAGCTCAGAAGCCTCCTTTCAAGAGGCTCAGAAGCCTCCTTTCAAGAGGCTCAGAAGCCTCCTTTCAAGAGGCTCAGAAGCCTCCTTTCAAGAGGCTCAGAAGCCTCCTTTCAAGAGGCTCAGAAGCCTCCTTTCAAGAGGCTCAGAAGCCTCCTTTCAGAGGCTCAGAGCCTCCTTTCAAGAGGCTCAGAAGCCTCCTTTCAAGAGCTCAGAGCCTTCATTCAAGAGGCTCAGGCCTCCTTTCAAGAGGCTCAGAAGCCTCCTTTCAAGAGGCTCAGAAGCCTTCTTTCAAGAGGCTCGGAAGCCTCCTTTCAAGAGGCTCGGAAGCCTCCTTTCAAGAGGCTCGGAAGCCTCCTTTCAAGAGGCTCGGAAGCCTCCTTTCAAGAGGCTCGGAAACCTCCTTTCAAGAGGTTCGGAAGCCTCCATTCAAGAGGGTCAGAAGCCTTCATTCAAGAGGCTCAGAAGCCTTCATTCAAGAGGCTCAGAAACCTTCATTCATGAGGCTCGAAAGCCTCCTTTCAAGAGGCTCGGAAGCCTCCTTTCAAGAGACTCGGAAACCTCCTTTCAAGAGGCTCGGAAGCCTCCTTTCAAGAGGCTCGGAAGCCTCCTTTCAAGAGGCTCGGAAGCCTCCTTTCAAGAGGCTCGGAAGCCTCCTTTCAAGAGGCTCGGAAGCCTCCTTTCAAGAGGCTCGGAAGCCTCCTTTCAAGAAACTCACAAACCTCCTTTCAAGAGGCTCGGAAGCCTCCTTTCAAAAGGCTCGGAAGCCTCCTTTCAAGAGCTCAGAAGCCTCCTTTCAAGAGGCTCAGAGCCTTCATTCAAGAGGCTCAGAAGCCTCCTTTCAAGAGGCTCAGAAGCCTCCTTTCAAGAGGCTCAGGCCTCCTTTCAAGAGGCTCAGAAGCCTCCTTTCAAGAGGCTCAGAAGCCTCCTTTCAAGAGGCTCAGAAGCCTCCTTTCAAGAGGCTCAGAAGCCTCCTTTCAAGAGGCTCAGAAGCCTCCTTTCAAGAGCTCAGAAGCCTCCTTTCAAGAGGCTCAGGCCTCCTTTCAAGAGGCTCAGAAGCCTCCTTTCAAGAGGCTCAGAGCCTCCTTTCAAGAGGCCTCAGAGCCTCCTTTCAAGAGGCTCAGAAGCCTCCTTTCAAGAGGCTCAGAAGCCTCCTTTCAAGAGGCTCAGAAGCCTCCTTTCAAGAGGCTCAGAAGCCTCCTTTCAAGAGAGGCTCAAGCCTCCTTTCAAGAGGCTCAGAGCCTCCTTTCAAGAGGCTCAGGCCTCCTTTCAAGAGGCTCAGAAGCCTCCTTTCAAGAGGCTCAGGAAGCCTCCTTTCAAGAGGCTCAGAAGCCTCCTTTCAAGAGGCTCAGAGCCTCCCTTTCAAGAGGCTCAGAAGCCTCCTTTCAAGAGGCTCAGAGCCTCCTTTCAAGAGGCTCAGAGCCTCCTTTCAAGAGGCTCAGAGCCTTCATTCAAGAGCTCAGAAGCCTTCATTCAGAGGCTCAGAGCCTCCTTTCAAGAGGCTCAGAAGCCTCCTTTCAAGAGGCTCAGAGCCTCCTTTCAAGAGGCTCAGAAGCCTCCTTTCAAGAGCTCAGAAGCCTCCTTTCAAGAGGCTCAGAAGCCTCCTTTCAAGAGGCTCAGAAGCCTCCTTTCAAGAGGCTCAGAGCCTCCTTTCAAGAGGCTCAGAGCCTCCTTTCAAGAGGCTCAGAGCCTCCTTTCAAGAGGCTCAGGAAGCCTCCTTTCAAGAGGCTCAGAAGCCTCCTTTCAAGAGGCTCAGAAGCCTCCTTTCAAGAGGCTCAGGCCTCCTTTCAAGAGGCTCAGAAGCCTCCTTTCAAGAGGCTCAGAGCCTCCTTTCAAGAGGCTCAGAAGCCTCCTTTCAAGAGGCTCAGAGCCTCCTTTCAAGAGGCTCAGAAGCCTCCTTTCAAGAGGCTCAGAAGCCTCCTTTCAAGAGGCTCAGAGCCTCCTTTCAAGAGAGCTCAGAAGCCTCCTTTCAAGAGGCTCAGAGCCTCCTTTCAAGAGGCTCAGAAGCTTCCTTTCAATATGCTCAGAAGCATCCTTTCAAGAGGCTCAGAAGCCTTCATTCAAGAGGCTCAGAAGCCTCCTTTCAAGAGGCTCAGAAGACTTCTTTCAAGAGGCTCAGAAGCGTTCATTCAAAAGGCTCACAAGCCTCTTTTCGAGAGGCTCGAAAGTCTCCTTTCAAGAGGCTCGAAAGCCTCCTTTCAAGAGGCTCAGAAGCCTTCTTTCAAGAGGCTCAGGCCTCCTTTCAAGAGCTCAGAAGCCTCCTTTCAAGAGGCTCAGGCCTCCTTTCAAGAGGCTCAGAGCCTCCTTTCAAGAGGCTCAGAGCCTCCTTTCAAGAGGCTCAGAAGCCTCCTTTCAAGAGGCTCAAGCCTCCTTTCAAGAGCTCAGAGCCTCCTTTCAAGAGGCTCAGAAGCCTCCTTTCAAGAGGCTCAGAAGCCTCCTTTCAAGAGGCTCAGAGCCTCCTTTCAAGAGGCTCAGAAGCCTCCTTTCAAGAGGCTCAGAAGCCTCCTTTCAAGAGAGCTCAGGAAGCCTCCTTTCAAGAGCTCAGAAGCCTCCTTTCAAGAGGCTCAGGCCTCCTTTCAAGAGGCTCAGAAGCCTCCTTTCAAGAGGCTCAGGCCTCCTTTCAGAGGCTCAGAAGCCTCCTTTCAAGAGGCTCAGAAGCCTCCTTTCAAGAGGCTCAGAGCCTCCTTTCAAGAGGCTCAGAAGCCTCCTTTCAAGAGGCTCAGGAAGCCTCCTTTCAAGAGCTCAGAAGCCTCCTTTCAAGAGGCTCAGAAGCCTCCTTTCAAGAGGCTCAGAAGCCTCCTTTCAAGAGGCTCAGGAAGCCTCCTTTCAAGAGCTCAGAAGCCTCCTTTCAAGAGGCTCAGAAGCCTCCTTTCAAGAGGCTCAAGCCTCCTTTCAAGAGGCTCAGGAAGCCTCCTTTCAAGAGCTCAGAGCCTCCTTTCAAGAGGCCTCAAGCCTCCTTTCAAGAGGCTCAGAAGCCTCCTTTCAAGAGCTCAGGAAGCCTCCTTTCAAGAGGCTCGAGCCTCCTTTCAAGAGGCTCAGAAGCCTCCTTTCAAGAGGCCTCAGAGCCTCCTTTCAAGAGGCTCAGAAGCCTCCTTTCAAGAGGCTCAGAGCCTCCTTTCAAGAGGCTCAGAAGCCTCCTTTCAAGAGGCTCAGAAGCCTCCTTTCAAGAGGCTCAAGCCTCCTTTCAAGAGGCTCAGAAGCCTCCTTTCAAGAGCTCAGATGCCTCCTTTCAAGAGGCTCAGGCCTCCTTTCAAGAGGCTCAGAGCCTCCTTTCAAGAGGCTCAGAAGCCTCCTTTCAAGAGGCTCAGAAGCCTCCTTTCAAGAGGCTCAGAGCCTCCTTTCAAGAGGCTCAGGCCTCCTTTCAAGAGGCTCAGAAGCCTCCTTTCAAGAGCTCAGAGCCTCCTTTCAAGAGCTCAGAGCCTCCTTTCAAGAGGCTCAGAGCCTCCTTTCAAGAGGCTCAGAAGCCTCCTTTCAAGAGGCTCAGAGCCTCCTTTCAAGAGGCTCAGAAGCCTCCTTTCAAGAGGCTCAGAGCCTCCTTTCAAGAGGCTCAGAGCCTCCTTTCAAGAGGCTCAGAAGCCTCCTTTCAAGAGGCTCAGAAGCCTCCTTTCAAGAGGCTCAGAAGCCTCCTTTCAAGAGGCTCAGAAGCCTCCTTTCAAGAGGCTCAGAAGCCTCCTTTCAAGAGGCTCAGAAGCCTCCTTTCAAGAGGCTCAGAAGCCTCCTTTCAAGAGGCTCAGAGCCTCCTTTCAAGAGGCTCAGAGCCTCCTTTCAAGAGGCTCAGAAGCCTCCTTTCAAGAGGCTCAGAGCCTCCTTTCAAGAGGCTCAGAAGCCTCCTTTCAAGAGGCTCAGAAGCCTCCTTTCAAGAGGCTCAGAAGCCTCCTTTCAAGAGGCTCAGAAGCCTCCTTTCAAGAGGCTCAGAAGCCTCCTTTCAAGAGGCTCAGAAGCCTCCTTTCAAGAGGCTCAGAAGCCTCCTTTCAAGAGGCTCAGAGCCTCCTTTCAAGAGGCTCAGAGCCTCCTTTCAAGAGGCTCAGAAGCCTCCTTTCAAGAGGCTCAGGCCTCCTTTCAAGAGGCTCAGAAGCCTCCTTTCAAGAGAGGCTCAGAAGCCTCCTTTCAAGAGGCCTCAGAGCCTCCTTTCAAGAGGCTCAGGCCTCCTTTCAAGAGGCTCAGAAGCCTCCTTTCAAGAGGCTCAGGAAGCCTCCTTTCAAGAGGCTCAGAAGCCTCCTTTCAAGAGGCTCAGAAGCCTCCTTTCAAGAGGCTCAGAAGCCTCCTTTCAAGAGGCTCAGAGCCTCCTTTCAAGAGGCTCAGAAGCCTCCTTTCAAGAGGCTCAGGCCTCCTTTCAAGAGGCCTCAGAAGCCTCCTTTCAAGAGGCTCAGAAGCCTCCTTTCAAGAGGCTCAGAAGCCTCCTTTCAAGAGGCTCAGGAAGCCTCCTTTCAAGAGGCTCAGAAGCCTCCTTTCAAGAGGCTCAGAAGCCTCCTTCAAGAGGCTCAGAAGCCTCCTTTCAAGAGGCCTCAGAAGCCTCCTTTCAAGAGGCCTCAGAAGCCTCCTTTCAAGAGGCTCAGAGCCTCCTTTCAAGAGGCTCAGAAGCCTCCTTTCAAGAGGCTCAGAAGCCTCCTTTCAAGAGGCTCAGAGCTCCTTTCAAGAGGCTCAAGCCTCCTTTCAAGAGGCTCAGAAGCCTCCTTTCAAAGAGCTCAGAGCCTCCTTTCAAGAGGCTCAGAAGCCTCCTTTCAAGAGGCTCAGGCCTCCTTTCAAGAGGCTCAGAAGCCTCCTTTCAAGAGGCTCAGAAGCCTCCTTTCAAGAGGCTCAGGAAGCCTCCTTTCAAGAGGCTCAGAAGCCTCCTTTCAAGAGCTCAGAAGCCTCCTTTCAAGAGGCTCAGGAAGCCTCCTTTCAAGAGGCTCAGTAGCCCCCTTTCAAGCGGCTCAGAAGCCTCCAGTCAAGAGGCTCAGAAGCCTCCTGTCAAGAGGCTCCGAAGCCTCCTTCCAAGAGGCTCAGAAGCCTCCTTCCAAGAGGCGCAGAAGCCTCCTTTCAAGAGGCTCGGAAGCCTCATTTCAAGAGGCTCGGAAGCCTCATTTCAAGAGGCTCGGAAGCCTCCTTTCAAGAGGCTCGGAAGCCTCCTTTCAAGAGCCTCGGAAGCCTCCTTTCAAGAGGAGTGTTCACGATTTTTAAAAAGTGAAGTGAAAATCAGTTAAGAAAAAAAAACCAAAGTCCTACGTAAAAAACGATATTTATCACCTATTATTGAGGATCTGTCTCATTTCGCGAATTAAACTTAAAAGTGACAGTCTCAAAATTAAAAAATCACCCGGTAATAAAAATGGCTGGTGTTACCCAGCAATACCAATAAGACATCATTCAAAAATGATTCGGTATCTGTTAAAATAATCTTGTTCTGCGATAATTATTGAACAATCACTTTTAAGTTTAATTTGAGTTTAATTCTTCAAATGAGATAGAACTGAGAATATCTCCAAAGTCACCATGCGTTATGTTTTTTCTCCGGCGAAATATAGGTAAATAATTAACATACAACGAACAGGAATGATGGATCGTTATTTCGAGGTAGGATCTTTATAGAGAGATTTTAGTCTTTCATTCTTTATCCGGTGTACTAACTTTTGCCACCATTCAAAGGTATCAAAGTGTAGTATCAATATCCAACTTATCGATTCCCATCACGGGGTTCTGAAATCCCATCTTAAGCAGCTGTTTCCAAAGCCGCCGGAGAACAGTTCTCTCGATTAGTCATACGTGCTCCAACTCTATAACAAATAAAGTTACCACAGTTGAACAGTTGTTTGAACAATTTCTGATCCAAAATACCGGAACCGGCTCACGACACAAATGCTCGAATAATATCGAATCCCATTTGTGTCATGCCAAACCGCAATCAATCAATCCGGAAGTGCGCACTCATTCGCTCATTGATACGAGCACGAATAGGCAGAGCAACCGATCCATTTATTTGCTCCGCCATATAACGAAATGCTTATCCAAATAGGTAAATGCTGCTTATTAAAGCGCACAACCCCACCATCATCATCGGATCTTGAAGAAAAGCCCCCCAATTGGTTCGGTGTTTCGTTTCACTTACAGTTGTTTGCTCCTCGCCTCGGCCCTCGCTTCGAACATCATAATCGAGAGGGGTCCATCGGGGGGCCGCAGCTCCCGCGACGTCCGTATGTAGAGATAGCCGAGCAGCGTCATCGGGCCGCAGTACCTGGAAGGACAAGGAAAAATACCGAAACGGTTAGTGTCATTAATTCGGTGGAAATAAAATGGCAGTTGTCGGCTTCAATTAGGAAAATGTTTGTTGCACGGCATTCGATGACGACGGGTGCGTGCGTGGGCGTTGAATGCGTGAAGACAAAGAGCTTTCCCCGGATGGACAATGGTGAATGAGGAAATTGTTTCACATCTTATGGAGTGAAGGAAAAAATTCGTTTCTCATTCCGATTGTCATGCTGAGCTTATGAAAGGAACACGAATTGCTGGAACTACTCAATGGAATGGGATCTTTTTTATTCTTCTCAATGCAAGATGATGAAAATAGATAGGTTTACATGTTTATAACTATGTTCTTATAACTTCTAATAACAAGCTTCAAAGTTCAAAGCAACAAACTTCAAAGAACTCAAGAAATCGCAAGCAAAAGGCACTAAACATTTACAAAAATCATAACAGTAATAAAAATTTATTATTTTACTTGCACTTATGCACTATTGCGCTATCAGTGACGCTTTTGAAAAAAGATCAAATATTTCCATTCAGAAGCATAAAGAAATTCCGTACAGAAGCTCAAAAAGGTTCTTCTCAAAAGCAGAAAAGGATTCCGTTCGGAAACCCAAAAGAATGTCAATTGAAAGCCCAAAATAATTATGTGCAGAAACTCAAAAGAAGTAAGTTGAGAAGGCCAAAACCACTTTCGTGGTCGAAACGTTGAGATAACAATCAAAATTATCGTTCGATTAAATACCAAGACTGCATAGCCGTAACGTAGCATAATTACCCCGATCAGTCGAACTCCCATTGCAATAAAAAATGTGCCGTTCGGAAGCTTGGAAGGATTCCGTTCAGAGGCTCAAAATAATTCCATTCGGAAACCCAAAAGAATATCGTTGAAGAGCCTGAAAGGATTCCGCTCGGAAGCCCAACTAATTCCGTCCAAAACTCGTAAAAACCGTTCAGAACCCCAACAAGTTTTCCTTTCGAAAGCTTAAAAGGATTTCGTTCGGAAACCCAAAATATTTTTTTTTGTCTTTATTTAGGAGACTTTCAGCCCGAGGCTGGCTCGTCTCCGGAATAAACCCAAAATAATTTCATTCAGAAAACCCAAAAGAGTGTCGTTCAGAAACTCAGAAGAATTCCGTTCAGAAGCTTAAGCTCTGAACGCAATAGAACGGAACGGCGAAGGTAACGGCAAGATTGGACAGCAAGCCCATATATTTTCTGTAAAATCCTACCTTTACTGTCGCCGTTTCGTTCCATTGCGTTCGGGCCTTTGAAAGGGCTTTCAAGGTTCAGAAACCCAAAAGAAATCCGTTCGGAAGCCCAAAATAATGTCTTTGACTGCTCTAAAGAATTCCATTTCAAAATTAAGAATATTTTAATTGGAAAGCCCAAAAACGTTCCATTCAGATGATCAAATCAATTCCGTTTGGAAGCACGAAAAATACCATTTGTAAACCCGAAATAATTCCGTTCGGAAGCCCAAAAAGATTCTGTGCGGAAGCCCAAAAGCATTTCCAATCGAAATCCCAAAAGAACGTCGTTGGGGATCCCAAAATTAAGCCCAAATAGTTCGTTCGGAAACGCAAAAGAATTCCGTTCGGAAACTCAAAAGAAAAAAGCTGAGAAGCCCCAAAATGTTCCGTTCGGAAGCTTGGAAAAATTCCGTTCGAAAGATCGAAAACATTTCATTCGAAAACCCAAACGAATTCCGTTTAGAAGCTCAACATAATTCCGTTCGAAAACCGGAAAAAATATCGTTGAAGAGTCTGAAAAAATCCTTTCAGAAACTCATAAAAAATCCGTTTAGAAGCTTCTTTCGAGAGCTTCGAAAGATTTCTATAAAATAATTCCGTTCGGAAACCCAAAAGAATGTCGTTGGAGTGCACAAAAAAAAATCTCATTCGAAAGTTTAAATGATTCCATTCCGAAACTCAAAAAAAAATCCGTCCGGAAACACATAATCCTGCCATTACCGTCGCCGTTTCATTCCATCTCGTTCGGGCCTTTAAAAGGGCTTTCAAGGTTCAGAAGCCCAAAAGAAATCCGTTCGGAAACCCAAAATAATGTTGTTTGAGTTTGAAAGCCCAAAAATTCTCCATTCAGAAGATCATTATTTCCGTTAGAGAAACAAAAATCCAAACCGCAATAATTGCGTTCGGAAGCCCAAAACATTTCCATTCGAAAACCCAAAAGTCGTTGGAGATTCCAAAATTAAGTCCAAATAATTCCGTTCAGGAACTAAAAAAAATCCTTTCATAAGCCCAAAAAAGTTTCTTTGGAAAGCTCAAAATAGTTTCGTTCAAAAACACTAACGAATTCTGCTTTGAAGCCCAAATAATTACATTCGAAAAAAAAGTTCCGTTGGAAGTTTTCGAAGGATTCAGTTTGGAAGCCCAAAAGAATTCGATTCATAAACCCAAAATAACTCCATTCGGAAGCCCGAACGAAATTCCAAAACAACTCCATTCGAAAACCTAAATGAATAACGTTGGAGAGCCCAAAAAAGCTCAAAAAATAAAAAATAAAACTTTCAGAAGCCTAAAAAAGCCTTTCAGAAAGCTTAAATGGATTTCATACAGTAGCATAAACGAATTCCGTTCGGAAGCCCATGAGAAAGGCTTTTGAACTCCCAAAAGAATTCAAAATGTTCGGTTCGGAAGCCCTTGACAAATCCGTTCCGTACTGACAACAATTACATTCATATGCCCAAAGAATGTCAATCGACGGCCCACGAGTTGGCCGTTCGTAATCTAGAATAATTTTGTTCGGAAGGACAAAACAATTTCGTCCGTTTCGGAAAGAAAATCCGAATCTTGAAAGAAATTCTTCGATTTTCAAAAGAAATTCTCCGAACATCGAAAAAAAATTGGTTTAGAGCAGCGGTTCTCAACCTTTTTCTTGAGAGGTACCCCTTCGCACTTTTGCATTAATTGAGGTACCCCCTATTTTTTGCTGTAAATGAAAATAAGCGTAACTCACTAGATTAATGAAAAATTGACCTGAAAACTTATGGGATATATGGCTCTCCGTAAGTTGGGCTGAAATTTCCATTATTCCGTGAAACTTTCCAATTCAAATTAAGTTTATACACCAAACTTCCGAAAATCTTGAATGTAGGCTTCCGGGCATCTTGAAAGGAGGTTTCTGAACCTCTTGAATGGAGGGTTCCGAGCCCCTTTAAATGCGGGTTTTAAGCCTCTGAGCCTCTTAAAAGTTTTCTTCTAATGCTCTTGAAAGAATAATTCCGATCCCTTTGAAGGGAGCTTTCCGAGCCTCTTGAAAGGGGGCTTCTGAATTTCTTGAAAGTTGGCTTCTGAGCCTCTTGGTAAAAGGCCTCTGAGCCTCTTGAAGGGAGGCTTCCATGCCTCTTTAATTGCGGCTTTTGAGCCACTTAAAAGGAAGCTTCCTAGAATGTTGAAAGGACGCTTCTGAGACACTTGGAAGTGTTCTTCAAAGCCTCTTGAAAAAAGAATTCCGAGCTTCTTGAAGGAGGCTTCTCAGCCTCTTGAAAGAAGGCTTCCCAGCCTCTTGAAAGAAGGCTTCCGTGCCTCGTGAAAGGAGGCTCTTGAAAGGAGTCTTCTGGGCCTTTTAAAAGAAAGCTCCTGATTATCTTAAAAGGAGTCTTCCTAGCCAGAATGCCGGGCATCTTAAAAGGAGGCTTTCAGGGCTCTTGAGAGAAGGCTTCCTGGCCACTTGAAAGCAGGCTTCGGGGCCTTTTGAAAGGAGGCTTCTGGACTTCTTGAAAAGACGCTTCTGGGCCTCTTTAAAGGAGGCTTCCGGGCCTTTTGAAAGAGAGGCTTCTGGGCCTCTTGAAAGAAGGCTTCTGGGCCTCTCGAAAGGAGGCTTCCGGGCCTCTTGAAAGGAGGCTTCCGGGCCTCTTGAAAGGAGGCTTCCGGGCCTCTTGAAAGGAGGCTTCCGAGCCTCTTGAAAGGAGGCTTCCGGGCCTCTTGAAAGGAGGCTTCTGGCCTCTTGAAAGGAGGCTTCCGGGCCTCTTGAAAGGAGGCTTCCGGGCCTCTTGAAAGGAGGCTTCCGGGCCTCTTGAAAGGAGGCTTCCGGGCCTCTTGAAAGGAGGCTTCCAGGCCACTTGAAAGAAGGCTTCCGGGCCTCTTGAAAGGAGTGTCCCGAAACTTTTGAAAGAATGCTTCCGAGCCTTTCGAAAAGAGACTTCTGAACCTTTTGAAAAAAGGTTTTCAAACCTCTTGAAAGAAGGCTTCTGAACCTCTTGAAAGGAGACTGCCGAGTCTCGTGAAAGGAAGCTTCCGAAGCTGAAGAACATAGCAAACAGTTTTGAAAATTAAACGACGTGTAAAATTGCATTCCCATGACTGAATTTTAAATGTGAGAACAATTTAAATTAATTCGATTTAAAAGAACAGTAAGATCGATCGGGGGTTACGTTTATTTGCATGCGTAAAATATGTGCATGGAAATACATTAAAAAACAACATATTTTTATTTGTGAATGCTTCCGAGCTACTTGGAAGAAGGCTTCCGAGAAACGTATATGGAAGCTTTCAATATTTTTGCAACGTGGCAACCGAGTTATTCGAAAAAAAAAAATAGAAAGCCTTTCAAACGGAGGCTTCCGAACCTTTAGAATTTTTAATTTCATAATAATCAAAAATTCAAAGTTTTGTCCTTTTGATCTTTTGTTCCGCAGCCCCTCATACACTGTGCTGCTTGTTGAAGTATCAAAAGTATCAAAACTTTGTAAATGATTATTTTTTTTAAGGAAATTACTTTGAGCTTTTTAGTGGAATGTCTTCACTTATCATAAGACGAGTTTGTACCATTTCATTTAATAAACGTTTATAAATGAGTTTTGATTGGAATTACAGTACGCCCGCCATTACGGATATTTGTCAGAGGTACCCCCTGGGGACAGCGAAGGTACCCCCAAGGGTACATGTACCCCAGGTTGAGAACCGCTGAGTTTAGAGCTAAAAAGAGTTTTGTTCGAAAATTTGAAAAATATTCGTTTCGAAATTTAAATGGAATTCCGTCCGGAAGCCCAGATGAATATATTTTAAAAAGCCATATATGTAATTATGTTTGGGAGTTCAAAAGAATTCCATTCTAAAACATCAAAGAACAAGAGGCTCCAAATTTTGAGAGAAATTTTTCGATTTGGAAAAGAAATTTACCGAAATTCGAAAAAAAAATCTTGTAATTTGCCAAAAATTCTCTGAATGTCAAAACAAATTCCCCACATTTCGAAAAAATATTTCAATTTTCGAACGAAAAACTTCCGAATTTCGAACGAAATGCTCCAAATTTTGAAAGAATTGCTTCGAATTTCGAAAAAGAAGTCCCCGAATTTTCAAGGAAACTCTCCTATTATTAAAAGAAACTTTCAGATTTCCGGGAGACAAATTCTCCGAATTTCCGAAAATTGAGAAAGGAATTCTTCGGATTTCGGGAGAAAAATTTCCTGATTTGGAGTGAGGAAACTTTCTGAAAAATTCTATGAATTCTGGGAACGAACTTTTCTGAAATACAAAGTAATTCTTCGTATTTTGATTACATTTTTTTGAGATTTCTAGGAGGGATTTTTGGTGAGAGAAATTCAAAAAAATCGGGTGAGAAATTCTTCGAATTTCAGATAATTTTTTTTTGTCCGAATTTCAGGAGCGAACTTCTCTGAATTCCTGGAAACAAATCTTCTAGATTTGAATGAGATATTCTTGAGTTTCAAGAGAAGAAATTCAACGAATTTTGGGAGAGAAATTTTCCAAAATCCGGGAGAAAAATTCTTCGAATTTTGAAAGAGTTTTAAAAATGTTCCATTCGGAAGCTCAAATGAATTCCGTTAGAAAACCCAAAAGAATGTCATTGAAGGCCTATTCCGTTCGGAGGCCCAAATAATTCCGTTCAGAAACTCACAAAACATTAATTTAGAAGCACAAAAAAATACATTTTGAAAGTTTGGAAGATTTTCATTCGGAAGCCCAAATAATTCCGTACAGAAGTTCAAAAGCTTCCGAAAAAAAGTTACGTTGGAAAACTCAGTTTGGAAATTGAAAAGTATTCTCTTCGGAAGCCCAAACACGACTTTCTTTCAAAAGGATTCACAGTGATTAAAACCCCACCAAATCCAAAGGATTCCGTTCATCAACTCAAATAATTCCGTTTGAAAACCCGAAAGAATGCCGTTCAGAAGTTCAAATAATTTTGTTCCGAGACTCAAAAAAAAAATGTTCGGAAGCCCATGAATGTTCCATTTGGAACCCCAAAATCAATTCGTTTGGGAGCCCAAAAGAATGTCATTCAAGTGTCCAAAAGTATTCCTTACCAAAAAACTCAATAGAATTTCGTTTGAAAGCATAAAAACGTTCTGTTATAAACCCAAAAAAAAATGTTCGGAGGCCCAAACGAAAGTCCAAACTATTCCGTCCAGAAAATGGAAAGAATTACGTTCGAAAAAAAAGTTCCGTTGGGAGTGTCAGAAAGATTCCGTTCGGAAACTCAAAAGAACTCCATTCATAAGACTAAACAAAGTTCCTTAAGGAAGCTAAAAAGGATTTCGTACAGGAGCTCAACCGAATTCCCATAAGAGTGTCTTCCGAGCTCCAAAAAGAATTCAGTTCCGAAACTCAAAAGAAACCGTTCGAACGACTAAAAATATTCCGTTCCGCTCAAATGAATTCCGTTTGGAAGCCCAAAAAATTCCGTTTAGAAACTCAAAAGAATTCCGTTAAGAGGCCCACAGAATGTCTATGAAGGACCCAAAAGCATTATTTTTGGAATCTCAAATTATTTCGCTCGGAAGCTTCTCGCACAAAGTTTCATAAGTAACTGCCCGTCGAACACTTGCAATGCCTCGTGGGAGCTATCGTCGGTTTTCGCTTGCCCGTCGCTCTCTCGGGGCTCCTTCAAAGACTCTCTCTCTCGCGCTTATGTTTGTATAGGGGAAGATGGTGGAAAATGGTTTGATGATATCTCTACAGTTCAGAGGTCCAAAAGAATTTTGTTCGTTTCAAGAAAAATCTTCGAATTGCGAAAGACATCCCCCGATTTTCGAAAAAAAAAAATCCGAGTTTCAAAAAAAAATGTCCGAATTTCGAAAGAAATTCTCCATAATTCGGAACTTCGAACTTCGAAAGAAACTCTCCTATTTTCTAAAAAATAATCGATGAGTACAAGAGAGAAATTTTCCGAATTCTGGAAGAGAAATTCTCCAAGTTTCGGGAAAGAAATTTGGTTCTAGTCAGAAGTTCAAAAGAAATTAGTTTGGAGCTAAGAAGAATTTCGTTCGAAAACTTGAAAAAATATATCCGTTCGAGAATTTAAATTGAAGTCCGTTCTGAAGTCCAGATGTCATTTAAAAACTCAAATAATTCAGCTTGAAAAATTTCTTTCAAGAATCGATGAGTTTCTTTCGAAATTCTCGGAGATTTTTTTTTTCGAAATTCGTGGATTTTTTCGGAATTCAGAGAATCTCAGAAATTTGGATAATTTCTTCTTAAGTTGGAAGAATTTCTTTTAAAATTCGGAAAACTATCTTAAAAATTCGGTGAATGTCGTTCGAAATTCGATGAATTTCTTTCAAAATTCGGAAGATTTCTCTCGAAAGATTTAAAAATTGTTTTCAAAATTGGAAGATTTTTTTTTCGTTAATTGAAGATTATTTTCGAAATTCACCACTTGTTTCGAAATTCTGAGAATTTTTGGCGAAGTTAAGAGATTTTTGGTAAATTAAGTCTGAAATCAATTTCTCTCAAAATTAGGAGAATTTCATCCGAAATCCATTATTCCAAGTGTCTTAATGTTTTTTTAAGCTTCCGAGCGGAAAAATTTTGGCTTTTAATTAACATTCATTTGGACATCACTCCATTCTGAATGGAATTCAATTTGCTAGTATGGATATATAATTTTAAAGTTTCCGAAAGATTTTTTTAATTCGAATTTCGGGAGAAATTCTTAGAATTTCGAAAGAAGTTCTTCAAATTTCGAAATAAATTCACCGAATTTCAAAAAAAAATCTCCGAATTTAAAAATAAATCTCAGAATTTCGAAATAAATTCTTCAAATTTGATATTCTCGTAATCTCAAAAAAAGTAAAAGGTCGTATCAAAGCCACGACGTAGAATTACATATAATGCGATAGTGGATTCGAAATTCGAAATCAACATTTTGTGCATATTCATGCCGGATGGGCAATAGCCGAAATGTAGGCAATTTACTGCAAAAGTAAAATTTCAACACCGCCTGACGAAATTAAATTTTTCAATAGTGAAATGCATTGAACCAATTGTTTACAATAGTTGTATAAAATCTTGGAGAGTTTAATGATCGATGCATACCAAAATCTCCAGAATCCGTTGAAAAACGGCTGAGTTATTGGCTTCTACTTCCTGACCACGTCTCGTGAGGGTCCCAAATTTGAAACTTTTATATGACCCCCCTATCTTACCGAAAGACGTAATTCTACGTCAAAAAATCTGAAAATTTCATCACGTTAGCCATTGAAAGTGATGTCTGTGCTAGAGAATGCATGCATATTGAATGCCGGGTTGAGCCTGGTGAAAAAATGTTTATTCCATGATTACCCCTGTTTAGTAGGTGCTGGCATTAAAGATGATATCCGATTGAAAATTTTCTCAACTGTTAGCAATTTTCATACTTATTTGAATAAGGCGTTGTTCTGTGACTCCCAAGCAATTATGAGTTGCACTTTGAAGAAAATGATGGTTATGATAAAAACCAATTTGTTTTCCAAAACACGCCTATCCAATCACAAGCAGCAACAAAGCTTATGATTCGTACTTTGAAAAATATTTGTCTCGGCTCAACCTTCTCTCGTGAGAAATTATGATTCTGGAAAGAACCCGTTTGTTTTCAGTAATGAACCTTCCCAATCATAAGCAGCAGCAAAACCGAAGTAGAATCTAGAGAAAATTTCATTTCATTGCTACTGACCCCACTGTCAGCCACTCGATAAGTTATCGCTTAAACGCGATAGACACCATCATGCGAATCAATTTTCGCAGCATCCTCCTCGCTTGCGCTGCTGCCGACGCCAAGCGATAATAATTTGCACTTTGAAGAAGTAAAAGGAGAAGAAGAAGGAGAAGAAAAGGTCCTGGTTATTTACGAAAGCTCCCAAATGGGTGGGGCCTCGGTTTCAATGCAAACGTATTCTGACCACCCGAAGTCGGGTTTTCTCGATAAAATCGGCAGGACAATTGCATTGCAGCGTCATACCAGACATCACCGGCGGTGGAAAGGCTGCGGAAAAGGCAACAGCGATGATGGTTGCTACGAGCAGCGGCAGCAAGGCTCAGAGAAACAATATCAAGGGCGTCTCATCGAAGGTGTCGAGTATTACAAATAGCCTCGTAAACGACATCTTTGTGCGTATCGAGCCTGCCAAGCCCGCCGTCTCGGAGCGTTCCAAAGTCGTCACCAAGTAAGTCAGCTCCTAGTGAATGAACGAGGACGTAGCTCCCTTAAAACGGCCCTTTTCAGGGCCACAGTCCTACTCAAAGAGGAGAGGAGTTTTCGTACGCGCACGCCACCACACTGCTACTGATGCCGCTGTCAGCCAATTTATGATTTGCCGCTGGAACACGAAATACGTCATCCATTCTAATTCATTGTTTTGCAACCTCTCCCTGTAAGGAGCGCATGGGCTGCTACCGACAAGGAATTCCGCCCGTCACCAAGTAATTATGACTTTAATTTTTTGCAAATTTTTGTCTCGGATCAACCTTCTCTCGTGTAAAATGATGATTCTGTTTCCAATGACGCGCCTTTCCAATAATAAACAGCAAGGACACCGAAAAAAAAATTCATTTGACTGCTAATGCAACTCAATTATATGAGACGTCATCATTGCAAATAAATTTGCAGCGTTTACTTCCCGCGCTTTTACTGCTACCTATTCCAACTTTCTACCGTCGCCAAGCGGTTATGATTTGCACTTTGAAGAAAATATTTCGGCTCTACCTTCTCTTGCGTACAATGGTAGATTTGACAAGAATCGATGATGATCCACAATGCGTCTTTCTAATCACTCATAGCAAACAATCGATAGTCCGTACCTTGCGTAAAAATTTCACTTGACTACTTCTGCTGTTGAACAGTCATTCGCTAATTTTCTGCTAAGTAGCCAAACATTTTCAGTGAAGCTACTGGTATCGGGGACCGTAATCGACGCCATTTTTGCAATTAGCCCTTTCTTCTCATAAAATTTTGGTCCTGAGAAAAACCGATTTTCTTTTCACAATGCGCCACTAACAGTAACTAAACGATAGTCCGAAGATTGCTGCTTTTGGCGATGGCCTCTCGATGATCCGCTTTCTGCTGAGACTGCTGCTTTTGGCGTCATCGTTGCGTCCGCTCTCCGAGAAAACTTGATTGAACTGAGGATGTAGCAAGTACGCCATATTTATTTATTTATTTATTTCAATGTTTAGTTTATTTCTGTAAATATATTTATTTTGTTATTTATTTAAATTATAAAACTTTGCATGTCCAGTTGCGTCTAAATGTTGCGAAATAAATCTTTGTGTTGGATCACCGCAAGAATGGTCTAGAAGAAGCACGCCATTGAGCTACTAAGAATTGAGTCTTGTGAGTTCCCTACAGTCAGCTACCAATTAAACACATGGGGTTTAGCCAGCATATAGCGCATCATGACGCCAAAAGTAGCGCGTGGTTTGCGGCCAACGACCCGCACGCCGGTCTTTTGAAGTTGAGTTGACCTTTGGCTTGTCCGGCATTCTACGCTTGGCACGATTCTTAGCGAGCAAGCTTACTGGCTAATTTGAATCGTCTGTGGGAATGAGATGCACGATTTTGGGGGATTTCGTGGATAAATTCTTTTGATGCTCGGGTTCGCAAATTTCAACTTCGTTGAATTTCGCGAACTATGGAGACAATGTCTAAAATTTCGCGGTATCTGAGGATTTTCCCAACCCGGAATCGTTCACTTTGTTCCGTTCCGTGGAAGAGGCAAAAGCGGTCAATTTTGTTCCGTGCCGTAGTGTGTTTTGTAAGTCGAGCATAAGTTAGAAAAGCTCAATTCAGTCAGTTGATTGTATATTGTGTGTGCGTAGATCCGTGTTAAGAAAGGTTCGTGGCAGCATTGGTTAAGCCGACACACTACCCCCTGTTATCAAGACCGTTTTTGACCCCACGCCTCGGCTACAAAGGTTCCCGGGGTACACTTGGCCGGAGAAGGTTGCGAACCGTCAACATCGCATTTGGCAGGCGAAGCCAAACCACCGCAAACAGCATCCAATCAATTTCGTACCTCCAACCGCATAGCAGCAGATCGCCGTTGTCGTCGTGATCATCGACAGCAACTACCGACGGCGCCTTATCAACTTTGCTATGCGCACCAGGAGACGAACGGACGCATGTACCGCGCCAATGCGTAAGCCCGCGCACCGAAGGAAGTGAGTGACCACAACATCGACGCAGTACGCCGTCCGTCGGCGTGAGTTTCTGGCCCGGAGTAACGCGCAAAGCAACTCCGGCCCCATCCGTAGGTCCTCCCCTAAATGACTAGCTAGTTCGAAACCGTGAGTAAAATGCATGCGTAATTGTTTGTGTCGTCCATGGACATGTGACTCGATAAGAGGCACAACAATTTGTTTATATGAGTCCCTTAGTAGCCCATTAAGGACGGCTCCCGTGTGAAGCTCGCAGTATGTGAGAAGCGAGAGTGAGTTCGCAGGAGAAGTTGTCGGAGTTTGCCGAGGAGGAGAGTCGCGTAGCCGGAGATACCACCGGCGAAAAGAAAAGAGGAAAGAAGAGATGTGAAGAGAGTGTACACAAATTAGAAGTAGAGAGGAATATCGCACGCACACCCAAATAGCTCAGAGGGAAACAGTGGGAAATGCTAGGCCTAGGCGAATGCATGGAATGAGATAAATGCAATACACATGTAAACCTTAATTGGAGTCTCACGTATGGGAGGGATCAGAGCCGAAAGAAATATCTCGATCGTAAGCGTTAGACCGGTACAAAATCTGCTATTTGAATGTATTTAGTTGGTGTCTGTAAAGAATTTATGTCGCTTCGCGTTCGTGAGTAGTGTATTAGCTTATAATTGGATGTAATTACTAGTAGCCCGATTCTGACTTCTGATCGCTTTTCAATCTTGGACGGGGTGAAACGGGTAACTTTTTGGGTTAATCCGATGAGGAAAACCCCCGCCTGAATGACTTTGTCTCCAGGCCGGATATCGGAAGAATTTATTTGAGGAAATCTTTTGGAATCAATTGTCTCCGCTCGGAAACGAGAAGTACGACGGACGTATGCAGGTTAGCCAGTCAGCTTTCTCTTTAAGGAGCCGGGCAACTAAAACTCGTTGGGCGGTCTCCTACCAGGAGTGGCGCATAAGCCGCCCAATTCTAAACCGGAAACGCTACTGGCCGACCCGTTATAAGGATTAGAGTCAAGTCCGTAAGTTGCACGATTTTGATGTCCGTGTTTGCGATGCATATACAAGATTGGTTGGTTCACCGATTTTTCAGTGCCTGGTAAAATTCAATTATTCAATAGTTTAGCACCTTGAATGCATTTTTTTCGATAGTTGAGCAAAATCTTAAAGAGTTGGTCGAAAAGACAGCTGAGTTATTAGCCCATACTTCCTGACCACTTTTCGTGACAGTCTCAGATTTGAATCTACAGAATGACCCTTCTCGAAGGATGTAATTCTAAGTTTTTTTTTAATTTTGGAGGAAGTCTCCCTGATTTTGAAAGTAATTCTACGAATTTCGAAAGAAATTCTCAGATTTTCAAAAGAAGTTTCCCAAGTTTCGAAAGAAATTCTCCGAAACTTTTGAAAGAAATTCTTCAAATCTATAAAGAAAATCTTCGAATTTCGACAATAATTTCGTCGAATTTCGAAAGAAATTCTACGAATTTTGAATGAAATTCTTCAAATTTCGGAAGAAATTCTTCGAATTTCGAAAAAGATATACCGAATTTCAAAAGAAATTTTTCAAATTTCGAAATAAATTCTTCATATTTTGAAAAAAAAATCTAGGAATTTCGAAAGATTTATTCAATTTTCGAAATTCGGGAAATTTCTTCCAACGTTCTGAGAACTTCTTCAGATCTTCATTTGAAATTCGAAAAATATCATTAGAAGGATTTCAGTCAAAATTCGAAGAATTTCATTCGAAATTCAAAAAAATTCTTTCGAAATAACGGAAATTTCTTTCGAAATTCGAAGAATTCTTTTGTTATCCGAAAGATTTCTATCAATATTAGAAGAATTTCTTTTGAAATCCGAATTTTTTTTTTAATTCATAGAGTTTTTTCTAAATTGAAAAATTTCTTCCGAAATTGGAAGCATTTTTTTCGAAGAGTTTCTTTCGAATTTCGAAAATAATTCTTCGAATTTCGAAAGAAATTCTTTAAATTTAAAAAGATATTCTTCAAATGAAATTCATCGAATTTCGAAAGAAATACTTCATATTTCGAAAGGAATTCTTCGAATTTGGAAAGAAATTTTTCGACTTTCGAAAGAAATTCTTCGAATTTCGAAAGAAATTCTTCGAATTTCGAAAGAAATTCTTCGAATTTCGAAAGAAATTCTGCGAATTTGGAAAGAAATTTCTTCGACTTTCGAAGGAAATTTTTCGAATTTCAATAGAAAGAAATTCTTAGAATATCAAAAGGAGACTTTCAAAAGAAAGAAATTCTTCGAAATTAGGAAGAAATTCATTGAATTTCAACAGAAACTCTTTGAAACTCTTTGAAATTTCGAAAGAAATTCTTCTAATTCCGAAAGAAATTCTTCGACTTTCGAAAGAAATTCTTTGAATTTCAAAAGAAAGAAATTCTTCGAAGTTCGAGAGAAATTTTTCGAATTTCGAAAGAAATTCTTCGAATTTCGAAAGAAATTCTTCGAATTTCGAAAGAAATTCTTCGAATTTCGAGAGAAATTCTTCGAATTTCGAGAGAAATTCTTCGAATTTCGAGAGAAATTCTTCGAATTTCGAGAGAAATTCTTCGAATTTCGAGAGAAATTCTTCGAATTTCGAAAGAAATTCTTCGAATTTCGAAAGAAATTCTTCGAATTTCGAAAGAAATTCTTCGAATTTCGAAAGAAATTCTTCGAATTTCGAAAGAAATTCTTCGAATTTCGAAAGAAATTCTTCGAATTTTGAAAGAAATTCTTCGAATTTGGAAAGAAATTCTTCGAATTTGGAAAGAAATTCTTCGAATTTCGAAAGAAATTCTTCGAATTTCGAAAGAAATTCTTCAAGTTTTGAAAGAAATTCTTCAAATTTCGAAAGAAATTCTTCGAATTTCGAAAGAAATTTTTCAAATTTCGAAAGAAATTCTTCGAATTTCGAAAGAAATTCTTCGAATTTCGAAAGAAATTCTTCGAATTTCGAAAGAAATTCTTCGAATTTCGAAAGAAATTCTTCGAATTTCGAAAGAAATTCTTCGAATTTCGAAAGAAATTCTTCGATTCGAAAGAAATTCTTCGAATTTCGAAAGAAATTCTTCGAATTTCGAAAGAAATTCTTCGATTCGAAAGAAATTCTTCGAATTTCGAAAGAAATTCTTCGAATTTCGAAAGAAATTCTTCGAATTTCGAAAGAAATTCTTCGAATTTCGAAAGAAATTCTTCGAATTTCGAAAGAAATTCTTCGAATTTCGAAAGAAATTCTTCGAATTTCGAAAGAAATTCTTCGAATTTCGAAAGAAATTCTTCGAATTTTGAATTTCGAAAGAAATTCTTCGAATTTCGAAAGAAATTCTTCGAATTTCGAAAGAAATTCTTCGAATTTCGAAAGAAATTCTTCGAATTTCGAAAGAAATTCTTCGAATTTCGAAAAAAAATTGAATTTCGAAATAATTTTTCAAATAATCGAAAAAAAAAATTCTCCAATTTCCGAAATAAATTCTCCGAAATATATTTATTATAAGAAATTATCTGATTTCCGAAAGTGAAATTCTCCGAATTCTGAGAGAGAAATTTTCCGGTTTGGAGTGGATGAATTCTTCCAAAATTCTTCGAATTTTTGGAGAGGAATGCTTTCAATTTTAGATGAAAACTCGCTTAACTTTTCAAAAAGACCTAAGTAACATTTTTTTCATGATTTTATTTGAGTACTGCAATCAAAAGCTTTCATGCTGGTCTGTTGATTGCAATATTCAAATTAAATAATGAAACAAATGTTACTTAGGTCCTTTTGAAGAGTTAAGCGAGAAAAGTTTTAAAATTTTGGGAGTGATTTTTTTGTGAGAGCAATTCTAAGAAATCAGGATGGTTATTCTACTTCAGTCCTTTTTTCCAAATTTTTGGAGCGAAATGCTTAGAATTTTAGATGAAAAGATAAAAAAACAAAAGCGCGAAACAATCCAATGACGCCAGTTCGATACGGGAAGCCATCTTGAGTTTATGTTGAATCTTTGCACCACAGTATAAAATGATATTCATATTTTGAGATTTCAAATTGAATATCAATGTGCCAAGCTGAAGATTAATTTTGACAACGCACAAAACAACACTGACACCGAGACGACGCTTGCTGCTGTTCGTACACATTCATTCGCACATTCAAATTCGGGAAGGACTAGCAACTTGATTGTGTGTTGGATGTCAGCTATTTGAGTGCAGTTAAAATTACTTTATCTGTCCCTGGTTTTGGGGGAGGAATTCAATGGATTTTGGGAGAGCTACGGATTTCTGGAGGGATGACCGAATTTTGGAAAAGTAATTTTCAGAATGCAAGGAAAAAAATCTTTAATTTCAAAGAGAGAAACTCCTCAATTTTGAGGAGAGTAATTTTCCGAATTTTGGAGATATTCTTTGAATTTCTGGGAATTTTTTTTTCGAAATCCGAGAGTGAAATTCTTTGAAATCTGTTGGAGAAATTTTCTGAATTCCGCATAGCATAGCATAGTTACGGTGTACTTCGTAGATTGGACACTAGTGATACTCATGTTTTCCTTTTGAAATCCTTATTCAAATTGCTATAAAAAATCAAGGTGGGTGTGGTCCTTGATTTCAATCTAGAACAAAAATCACAAAAGCATGAAAATTACTACTCCTGGCCACGCCTATCTTCACCGTAACTTGGAATGGAAAGGAAGTGTTGATGTAGTACTTACTTAACGAGAAGCCCCCAACTCATCGACACGCTCATAAGTACCACGGAGTTTGATATTGGGAAAAGTATTCGTTGGGTCAGAGCCCCGTCACGCAAAGGTATCTACCCAGCGTTACGGGGCTCTGTTGGAGAAATTTTCTGAATTTCGGGAGAAAAATTGATAACTTTTATTTATTTGCACAGAACTAGTCAAGTTCATACCACCTAGACAGGTCAATAAAGGTGAATGCTTTGCGTGTCAGTAAATTACTTCATCTCCCTCCAATGGAAACGCCCGCTACTTGAGTAAAATGTAACGTCGGTGCCTGTTGTTGGTGTCGTAAATTTCCAATAGTCCTCCAGACCCCTTCGTCTGATACCGATTGTCCGTTTTGGATCTCATGTGGATGCGGATGCCCCAATCATCCAATTTGAACACGACACGGCTCCATTAAGCAGCACCGAGTGGGCAACCACAAGCCAGTCTCTGTACTGTACATACATAGCATTGTCATAGTGAACACAGTACCCGCCCGACTGAACTGTGCCAAACGCAGGAACTTCCGGCAGAACTCTCTGCTGGAAAAGGGGCTCGGAACTAGGGCGAACCAACCGAAGCGTAGTTTGCTACGAGTGATGCTAAATTAATTACACTGTTGCAAGTTACAAAGCGGAGTTTGAAAGCAAGCAACAGAAACAGTGAGCCATTTTCATGGTTTGCTGTGATTGCGAAACCCTTCTGCTTCGGACAGCTTTCAGCGCTTGCTGCGAGTGATATTAGTCAAAGAAGTGGAAATATGAGGAACTGAGCACTTCAATATTTGTCGTACTAAATCTCTGTAAATATGATGTTTTGGTAATACGTGTCTGGAGACGAGGATGACAAGAAGTTGGTTATTTGGTTTCCCGGATTGACGCGGATGAATGATATGACGGGAGTCATTTCATAATCCATACTCCCATTGCCTCGGTGCACGCAAAGAACGCAACGAGCAACTTCTAACGGCGGATTGAGTAGAGTACTTGTGTTTGCGGTTTTTCCGCCACTACTCCCACCACCATTGCGAATGAAAACGTCTGAAATGAATGCAGTAGTTCACTTAACGGAAGGATCCACCACTCGCAGCGTTCTATACTGTTTTGTAATTAAACCACAGACAACTGAATTAGACCAGAAAATCATTTTTGATTTATCGTACATTAGTCATAATATTTGACTACCAAAGAACAATGCGACAAAGTTAACAAACACCAATCATCGCTTTATCCCGCAGCCCACGTTGGTGATGCATCCGATCCTCTGTGATAATTCGTGCCGTTTGCTAAATCGTGTTGCTGATGCACACGTTGTTTGTACAAAAACGAGAAAGTTTTTCGCAATCCAGCCTGGCCTGGTGCGGTCCCGGCGAGAATGATGAAGTTACATCCAGATTTGCGCTTCGAGCGAAGATTTGTTCCACGCGAGACCAACCGGTCTCGTTTACGGCGGACGTGAAGTGGAAGAGATCCCGCTCCTGCATGGGCGAGTGTGCCACTTCAGTTGGATGCGGAGTGTACCTAACCTAGTTCTAGTTGCGGATTGTTGGCCACAGGATAGGGAGGAACATCATCAGTAGCTGCAATTGCGCTAAATGCAATGTTTGTTAATTTTCTATGAAGACGATGACGGTGCTGCTGCTGCATAAATGTTTGGCGCTAAAGGAACCAGAAGTAAGCAAAAGAACCAAACCATTACATATAAGGCGTCCTGGGAGCACACATTAATACATTCCGGAGGGGATTATAAATCACGGAACGTGTTGTGTGCATTCCACTGCACGATGGAATTATATCATTAAGGTCATAATAACTGCAATGCGTTTCGTAATTTAGAGAATCTTCTTCTAACTTCTCTTCTCTACATACTAACTGGATTTTTTTTCTGTGAAAAAGTTTTTCTATGCACGTCAATTACATGAATCTATACATCTTGTTTGATAAGTACAAGGGTTAGAACAAGGTTTAGTGTATACCCAGGGAGCCGACAATGTTCTCCACCTGAAAACATCCTAGGCAGGACCGAGAATCAAACTCGTTACCTCCGGAGGAGCAAACATACGCCTTTGCTCGCAAGGCTAACCGGAGATCCCAATCCGAAGCATATCTGCATCGAAATTTAACGAAACTCTGAACTGAAAATCGGATAATTTATTCACCGCAATTCAGAGATAAATCTGCAATTAATCAAACCAAAATTGAAAAAAATAGAATTTAAATTCGTAAAATTCCTGCACCCAAATTCGAAGAATCAATTCAAAGAATTTCGAAAGAGATTTCATAGAAATTCGGAATATTGCTTCACATGAATTCTGAGAACTTTTTCACAGTTCAAAAATTCAGTGATTTTCATCACAATGAAAAAAAAATCTCTACAGTGTTTCGAAAAATTTATTTTTAAACAATCGAAGCATTTTTTCATAGAATTCGAAGATATTCGGATGACTTCTGCCCAGAAATTCGAACAATTCCTTTCTTGTCCTAAATTTGCACAATCCCGTCAACAAAATTCGGAAACCGTTTTCACAAAAATTCTGAGAAACGGAAAACAAAAAAAAAATTCAAATCATTTCTCTACTGCAGCGGTTCTCAACCTTTTTCTTGAGAGATACCCCTTCGAACTTTTGCATGATTTGAGGTACCCCCTCTCGAAAGTAGGCTTCCAATCCTTTTGAAAACATAATTCCGAACCCTTTATAAGGGAAGCTCCTTTAAGCTTTTGAGTCCCTTTAGAGTAGGCTTCCGCGCCTCTTTATTAGAGGCTTCTGAGCCTCTTGAAGGCGGTTTTCGAGCCACTTAAAAGGAGGCTTCCGTCGCATCTTGATAGAACGCTTCTGAGCCTCTTGATAGTATGCTTCCAAGCCTATTAAAAGAAGAATTCTGAGCTACTTGAAGCGAGGCTGCCGAGCATTTTGAAAGGAGGCTGCCGAGCATCTTGAAAGAAGGCTTCCGAACCATTTGAAAGTAGACTTCCGAGCCTCTTGAAAGCAGGCTTACGAGCCTCTTGATAGAAGGCAATCTAACCACTTGAAAGGAGGCTTCCGAACCTCTTGAAAAGAGGCTTCCGAGCCTCTCGAAAGGAGCCTTTCGATCCTCTTGGAAAAAGGCTTCAGTGCCTCTTGAAAGGAAGCTTTTGAGCATCTTGAAAGAAGGCTTCCGCGACTCTTGAAAGAAGGCTTCCGAGCATCTTGAAAGGAGGTTTTTGAGCCTCTAGAAAAGAAGGTTTTAGAAGGCTTTTGAGCTTCTTGAAAGGAGGCTTCCGAGCCTCTTGAGAGGATGCTTCCGAGCCTCTTGAGAGGAGGCTTCCGAGCCTCTTGAAAGGAGGCTTCCTAGCCTCTTGAGAGGAGGCTTCCGAGCCTCTTGAGAGGAGGCTTCCGAGCCTCTTGAGAGGAGGCTTCCGAGCCTCTTGAGAGGAGGCTTCCGAGCCTCTTGAGAGGAGGCTTCCGAGCCTCTTGAGAGGAGGCTTCCGAGCCTCTTGAGAGGAGGCTTCCAGGCCTCTTGAGAGGAGGCTTCCGAGCCTCTTGAGAGGAGGCTTCCAGGCCTCTTGAGAGGAGGCTTCTGAGCCTCTTGAGAGGAGGCTTCCAGGCCTCTTGAGGAGGCTTCCAGGCCTCTTGAGGAGGAGGCTTCCAGGCCTCTTGAGGAGGCTTGAGCCTCTTGAGAGGAGGCTTCGAGCCTCTTGAGAGGAGGCTTCCGGCCTCTTGAGAGGAGGCCTGAGCCTCTTGAGAGGAGGCTTCCGAGCCTCTTGAGAGGAGGCTTCCGAGCCTCTTGAGAGGAGGCTTCCTGAGCCTCTTGAGAGGAGGCCTGAGCCTCTTGAGAGGAGGCTTCTGAGCCTCTTGAGAGGAGGCCTGAGCCTCTTGAGAGGAGGCCTGAGCCTCTTGAGAGGAGGCTCTGAGCCTCTTGAGAGGAGGCTTCTGAGCCTCTTGAGAGGAGGCCTGAGCCTCTTGAGAGGAGGCTTCCAGGCCTCTTGAGAGGAGGCCTGAGCCTCTTGAGAGGAGGCTTCCGAGCCTCTTGAGAGGAGGCTTCCAGGCCTCTTGAGAGGAGGCTTCCGAGCCTCTTGAGGAGGCTTCCTGAGCTCTTGAGAGGAGGCTTGAGCCTCTTGAGGAGGAGGCCTGAGCCTCTTGAGAGGAGGCCTGAGGCCTCTTGAGAGGAGGCTTCTGAGCCTCTTGAGAGGAGGCTTCTGAGCCTCTTGAGAGGAGGCCTGAGCCTCTTGAGAGGAGGCTTCCTGAGCCTCTTGAGAGGAGGCTTCTGAGCCTCTTGAGAGGAGGCTTCTGAGCCTCTTGAGAGGAGGCTCTGAGCCTCTTGAGAGGAGGCTTCCTGAGCCTCTTGAGAGGAGGCTTCCAGGCCTCTTGAGAGGAGGCTTCGAGGCCTCTTGAGAGGAGGCCTGAGCCTCTTGAGAGGAGGCCTGGGCCTCTTGAGAGGAGGCTTCCGAGCCTCTTGAGAGGAGGCTAATCCGAGCCTCTTGAGAGGAGGCTAATCCGAGCCTCTTGAGAGGAGGCTAATCCGAGCCTCTTGAGAGGAGGCTAATCCGAGCCTCTTGAGAGGAGGCTAATCCGAGCCTCTTGAGAGGAGGCTAATCCGAGCCTCTTGAGAGGAGGCTTCCGAGCCTCTTGAGAGGAGGCTTCCGAGCCTCTTGAGAGGAGGCTTCCGAGCCTCTTGAAATGAGGCTTTCAAACTTCTTGAAAAGAGGCTTCTGAACCTTTTGAAAGGAGGCTCCCGAGCCTTTTAAAAGGAAGCCTTCAAGCTGCTTGGAAGAACGCTTCTGAGAGGCGTAAACGGATGCTTCTAATCCTCTTCCAACGAAGTCCGCCATTACGCATTTTTGTTCGAGGTACCCCCTAGGGCCAGCGAAAGTACCCCCAGGGGTACATGTACCCCAGGTTGAGAACCGCTGAATTAGAACGAAAATATTCCTGGAGGAACTCCCGGAGGAATTTCTGGAGGATTTTCCGGAGGAACTTCCGGAAGTTCCTCCAGGAATTCCTCCGGAAGTTCCTCCAGGAATTTCTCCGGAAGTTCCTCCAGGAATTCCTCCGGAAGTTCCTCCAGGAATTCCTCCGGAAGTTCCTCCAGGAATTCCTCCGGAAGTTCCTCCAGGAATTCCTCCGGAAGTTCCTCCAGGAATTCCTCCGGAAGTTCCTCCAGGAATTCCTCCGGAAGTTCCTCCAGGAATTCCTCCTTTGTTCCTCCAGGAATTCCTCCGGAAGTTCCTCCAGGAATTCCTCCGGAAGTTTCTCCAGGAATTCCTCCTTTGTTCCTCCAGGAATTCCTCCTTTGTTCCTCCAGGAATTCCTCCGGAAGTTTCTCCAGGAATTCCTCCGGAAGTTTCTCCAGGAATTCCTCCGGAAGTTCGTCTAGGGATTCCTCCGGAAGTTCCTCCAGGAATTCCTCCGAAGCTCCTCCAGGAATTCCTCCAAAAGCTCCTCCAGGAATTCTTCCTCCAGAAATTCCTCCGGGAGCTCCTCCAGGAATTCCTCCGGAAGTTCCTCCAGGAATTCCTCCGGAAGTTCCTCCAGGAATTCCTTCGGAAGTTCCTCCAGGAATTCCTCCGGAAGTTCCTCCAGGAATTCCTCCGGAAGTTCTTCCAGGAATTCCTCCGGAAGTTCCTCCAGGAATTCCTCCGGAAGTTCCTCCAGGAATTCCTCCGGAAGTTCCTCCAGGAATTCCTCCGACAGTTCCTCCAGGAATTCCTCCGGAAGTTCCTCCAGGAATTCCTCCGGAAGTTCCTCCAGGAATTCCTCCGGAAGTTCCTCCAGGAATTCCTCCGGAAGTTCCTCCAGGAATTCCTCCGGAAGTTCCTCCAGGAATTCCTCCGGAAGTTCCTCCGGAAGTTCCTCCTGGAATTCCTCCGGAAGTTCCTCCTGGAATTCCTCCGAAAGTTCCTCCGGAAGTTCCTCCAGGAATTCCTCCGGAAGTTCCTCCAGGAATTCCTCCGGAAGTTCCTCCAGGAATTCCTCCGGAAGTTCCTCCAGGAATTCCTCCGGAAGTTCCTCCGGAAAATCCTCCAGAAATTCCTCCGGGAGTTCCTCCAGGAATATTTTCGTTCTAATTCAGCGGTTCTCAACCTGGGGTACATGTACCCCTGGGGGTACTTTCGCTGGCCCTAGGGGGTACCTCGAACAAAAATGCGTAATGGCGGACTTCGTTGGAAGAGGATTAGAAGCATCCGTTTACGCCTCTCAGAAGCGTTCTTCCAAGCAGCTTGAAGGCTTCCTTTTAAAAGGCTCGGGAGCCTCCTTACAAAAGGTTCGAAAGCCTCTTTTCAAGAAGTTCGAAAAACTCATTTCAAGAGGCCTGAAGCCTCCTCTCAAGAGGCCTCAGAGCCTCCTCTCAAGAGGCTTGGAAGACTCCTCTCAAGAGGCTCGGAAGCCTCCTCTCAAGAGGCTGGAAGCCTCCTCTCAAGAGGCCTCAGCCTCCTCTCAAGAGGCTCGGAAGCCTCCTCTCAAGAGGCCTGGAAGCCTCCTCTCAAGAGGCCTGGAAGCCTCCTCTCAAGAGGCCTGGAAGCCTCCTCTCAAGAGGCCTGGAAGCCTCCTCTCAAGAGGCCTGGAAGCCTCCTCTCAAGAGGCCTCAAGCCTCCTCTCAAGAGGCCTCGGAAGCCTCCTCTCAAGAGGCCTGGAAGCCTCCTCTCAAGAGGCTCAGGCCTCCTCTCAAGAGGCTCGGAAGCCTCCTCTCAAGAGGCCTGGAAGCCTCCTCTCAAGAGGCCTCAAGCCTCCTCTCAAGAGGCCTGGAAGCCTCCTCCTCAAGAGGCTCAGAAGCCTCCTCTCAAGAGGCCTCAAGTCTCCTCTCAAGAGGCCTGGAAGCCTCCTCTCAAGAGGCCAGGAAGCCTCCTCCTCAAGAGGCTCAGGCCTCCTCTCAAGAGGCCTGGAAGCCTCCTCTCAAGAGGCCTCAAGCCTCCTCTCAAGAGGCCTGGAAGCCTCCTCTCAAGAGGCTCAGCCTCCTCAAGAGGCTCAGAGCCTCCTCTCAAGAGGCCTCAAGCCTCCTCTCAAGAGGCTCAAGCCTCCTCAAGAGGCCTGGAAGCCTCCTCCTCAAGAGGCCTGGAAGCCTCCTCTCAAGAGGCCTGAAGCCTCCTCTCAAGAGGCCTCAGAGCCTCCTCTCAAGAGGCCTGGAAGCCTCCTCTCAAGAGGCCTCAGAGCCTCCTCCTCAAGAGGCTCAGAAGCCTCCTCTCAAGAGGCTCAGAGCCTCCTCTCAAGAGGCCTCAGAGCCTCCTCTCAAGAGGCCTGGATGCCTCCTCTCAAGAGGCCTGGAAGCCTCCTCTCAAGAGGCTCGGAAGCCTCCTCTCAAGAGGCTCGGAAGCCTCCTCTCAAGAGGCTCGGAAGCCTCCTTTCAAGAGGCTCGGAAGCCTCCTTTCAAGAGGCTCGGAAGCCTCCTCTGAAGAAGCATGGAAGCCTCCTTTCAAGAAGCTCAAAAGCCTTCTAAAACCTTCTTTTCTAGAGGCTCAAAAACCTCCTTTCAAGATGCTCGGAAGCCTTCTTTCAAGAGTCTCGGAAGCCTTCTTTCAAGATGCTCAAAAGCTTCCTTTCAAGAGGCACTGAAGCCTTTTTCCAAGAGGATCGGAAGGCTCCTTTCGAGAGGCTCGGAAGCCTCTTTTCAAGAGGTTCGGAAGCCTCCTTTCAAGTGGTTAGATTGCCTTCTATCAAGAGGCTCGTAAGCCTGCTTTCAAGAGGAACTTCCGGAGGAATTCCTGGAGGAACTTCCGGAGGAATTCCTGGAGGAACTTCCGGAGGAATTCCTGGAGGAACTTCCGGAGGAATTCCTGGAGGAACTTCCGGAGGAATTCCTGGAGGAACTTCCGGAGGAATTCCTGGAGGAACTTCCGGAGGAATTCCTGGAGGAACTTCCGGAGGAATTCCTGGAGGAACTTCCGGAGGAATTCCTGGAGGAACTTCCGGAGGAATTCCTGGAGGAACTTCCGGAGGAATTCCTGGAGGAACTTCCGGAGGAATTCCTGGAGGAACTTCCGGAGGAATTCCTGGAGGAACTTCCGGAGGAATTCCTGGAGGAACTTCCGGAGAAATTCCTGGAGGAACTTCCGGAGGAATTCCTGGAGGAACTTCCGGAGGAATTCCTGGAGGAACTTCCGGAGGAATTCCTGGAGGAACTTCCGGATGAATTCCTGGAGGAACTTCCGGAGGAATTCCTGGAGGAACTTCCGGAGGAATTCCTGGAGGAACTTCCGGAGGAATTCCTGGAGGAACTTCCGGAGGAATTCCTGGAGGAACTTCCGGAGGAATTCTTGGAGGAACTTCCGGAGGAATTCCTGGAGGAACTTCCGGAGGAATTCCTGGAGGAACTTCCGGAGGAATTCCTGGAGGAACTTCCGGAACTTTCGAGGTACTTTCGGAGGAATTCCTGGAGGATCTTTTGGAAAAATTGCTGGAGGAGCTTTTGGATGAATGCCTTGATGAGCTTCCAAAGGAATTTCAGGATGAATTCGCGGAAGAATTCCTGGTGGAACTTCCGGACGATTTCCTTAAGGAACTTTCTGAGGAATTTCTCTAGGATCTTGCGGAGGAATTCCTGGAGGAGCTTCTTGATGAAATCTTGGAAGAACTTCCGAAGGAGCTTCCTAAGGAATTCCTGGAGGAACAACCGAAGAATTTTCTTGAGGAGCTTACGGAGGAACTTCCGGATACATTCTTGGAGGAATGACAATCATCCTAGCTCAAGTTGATTGAAACATCGTGTTAGAGGCCAAAAAATAGTGCAAGTTATCGATGGTGTTCTTTCGAAATGTCTACAATTAATGCCCATTGTCATAGAAATTATTTTTTAGATTTAATTATCATACAGTGCGAAATAAATCATGCCCCAGACCCCCAGCCCCAACTGTGATTGTAATTGGCGTGCGTTCGTCGGACGCCTCTTCATTTGAAAACCATTTCCCCAAATTGCTTCCCGATAAGCACCAATTCATCTGTTGACGGCAATCGACGGGCCGTTGGAGCAGGCAACAACGCCCGTTCCCGTTGTTGACCGCAGTGCAAAATAGTGCTCACATAGCGGAATATCCATTTAACGGGCAAATCCTCGATCAAACAATCAATTTAGCAACCACTTTCAATTGCCTGGGAGCAGTGGCTGACCGTGCGTTCAGTGGGAGAGCAACAGCCGGAAGGCTGGAGGAAGTTTGTTTGCCACACCTGCTGCTATAAACAGCTGTACCACAGACAAACGAACGTTTATTTGTTTATTCGCACACCAATTTGAAACTCAGATTTACAAACGTCTGATGATTAATGCATCACAGCGACTGATATTGATTTCCGGAAACAAATCAACAGATGGCAGTTTCATTTATTTCAGCGTAGAGCTCGGTCCATCTGTGACTGTGCTATGCTTTGGGATGTAAGGGAAGTCGGACCGGCACGCTCGTCCGGCTAGTCCCCTACGGTGACCATTCCGTGACCGCCAGACCGAACAAACAAAAGGCACCATCGCTCGGATCGGAAGCGCCGTGCCACTTGTTTGTGCGACGAGGCGAGAGAGAGATAGATTTTCACCGCGCGCCGGGATGCTGCCCGACGACGGTGACGACGCTGATTGTATTATTTAATTTGGTGAACTTTATTAAATTTCTCGACCTGTCCGGGGAGTTGGCTGTTGGAGTGAGGGCAGACGTAGGGGTCTGTCATGCCACTCACCAGCATTCGTTACGAAGCGGAAAGGTCTTGGTGGGTGGCAGGCAGTGTCAATGGGGCTGAAAATGCTTTCGTGAGATTTTATCGCCTGGATGTGATTTTGCAGATTTGATCTACCAAGTTGGTTGATGATGACTCGGACTAAGCCTCTGCAGAAGTTTGCATCCATTCCACTATGGTCCAGGATTCAGATTTACGCGGAAAGATGCATTTTACGCCAAAACTATATTTTTTAGAAAAAACTGTTGTTCTACAAAATTGTTCGAAATAGTAAGGCCATCATTATGGTTTTACCAAAAAATAGGGTGGCCCATCATATAAAAAAATTAGAAAATATTTTTTTTATTTCTCAGAATATTGACATGTTATGTTCTACAATGTTGTAGCGTAGCTTATTCCAATCAATTTTTCTAAAAACTTTTTCTGTAGCTCTTAAGTTGGCTGATTTAGAGCAATTTTACCTAATTAGATTAGGTGTACCTCAAAAAACTGTATTTTTTATCTCCTTTTTTTGTTTTACATTTCTCGAAAAAGTCGTCTTTAGGTGACTTTTAGAGCTCAAAAAAATGCAACTTTTGATGGGTGAATACGCTCAATATCTTTTTCCGATCAAAAGTTTCTGTCAAAATATCTTTTTTTTTATAAGTTGATATCTCCGGTTAGGGCAGACCAAAAAAATATATTCACACGGCATCAGAAAGAGAAATTATTATTCTTTATTATGTCAAAAATTAAGGATATGTTATTTTTATCTCAAGTTTCACCATTTTACTAAAATCATGTTTTTCAAATAAATTGATATAACTCGACAACGGAAGAAGATATAGACGATATTCTTATAGCAAAACACGCGTTTTAAAAAGCCTCAAAAGTTTTCAGAAGGTGACATCCGTGAGAAATGGAAAATAAAAAATCTACAGCTTAAACACTTTTTATAAATTTTATCATTATTATCGTATTGCAAGATTTTCGAGAAAAGATGCATTTTCGGTCATTCGGTGCATTCCTCAATTCTGAGGATACGGAAGTAGAGAAAATATATATTCTAAGGCCAGAATAAGGTTTATTATTTGAAGTAAAATATGACTTCAGTAAATTTATATTTTATATCACAATAATAAATCGTCATATAAATTAACTTCTTTCTAATCTGAAGGTTTGATAAGAATCCTATTTCCAGACACACTGCCAATTAGCAAATATAAGGATTTTTTCCAAACTTTTCAAAGCTCTCTCCTGTCCGTTTAGCAGATTTTTGTTCATTTTTGCATTTGAAGTGGGGAATTTGCTTGCATCTTGAATACCTTCGACGCTGCTTGCGCCCCATCCCACATCCTAAGACTCATTTACTTCCTGAATATTCTTATCATTGTTGATTTTGTCTAGAAGCTTTTCTGAAAATAATGAAAATCAGTTGATTGGAAAAACAAAATCAAGATCGAAGCGTTTATTGTTTCGCAAGTGGAAACGGGAACCTTGAACGTTGAATTTACTCCGCGAAAAATTGTTCTTTGTTGTGTATTGCCGTATCAAATTTTTCTTCGGATTCGGAAGCGATATCAACCATTATTGTTTTCTTTTTTCATCAGAAATAAGTAGGGGAACTGTTCCGATCTCCATCTCACTGTACATATATCCATCTCATCGCTAAACAAAGAAATACGGCACTAAATTCGTCGCTTCTTTTTGTCAACATGCGTGCTCACTGCTGAAAAAAATCACAAAAATAATAAACAAACCAAATTCCTTTTCATTGCTTTGTTTTTGATAGGATGGAAATAGGAGCTATGAGATGAAGTGGCGAACCGTTCCCCTATTTCCAATATATAAAAAAAAAATTGAATTTTTTGGAGATTTTTGCAATTCCTAATTTTTTGGAAGGATTTAACGAATGCTGGAAGAGAAGTTGGATTGATTTTAAAAGTGAAATTTGCCGAACTATTTTTGTAATTGCTTTATTAACGTGAGTTTTGCCTTGGTTTCAGATTCGGTCAATGGTGATGCCAGTTAGTGCTAAAAAGCCACTAGCAATAGTTGATATCGGCTTCCTTCCAGTTCAACCAAGGGACCTTCGAAGACAAGAATACAAATTCTTAATTGATAGATTCAACTTCAAATTTAACACATTGAAATAAACTTTTGTCGGATAATAAAAGCTGGTCGATGTTGAGGTAGAACGAAGAACTAAGAACATCAGGTACCCTTGCTGACGTCATTCACGTTGAAATTCCTTATCTGGGACTTATGTCGGGTGGCCAGTTATAGTAGTCGACATCCAATGATCCAATGTTGAAGAGCGCTATTCTCCGAAGATAAAACCACTTTAACCAATCGGATCCAAACTTGGTGAACAACATCGGTCTATAACCGATTAAGCAAGGAAAGACACTTCTAACATAAATCAGAGAGTATCTTTTCTACTTTTTTCAAAGCAAGTTAGGGAAGGATAAATAACATTAAAAAAAACCACCCCACCCATATTTTTAAAACCGATTTTTGAAAGAAATGTTCAAAAAATGTATTGTGTATCAATAACAACAAGAATTTACAGACCGTTACTTATCAGTAAAGTTAATTTACATATTTCTTAAACAGTCTGTGCGAAAACCGCGTAAGTTTATTCATTTTTGGCTGTGATACATCGGAAATGAGAACAGGGGATCTAGTCTCCCCAATATATTCCTATTTTGCAACTCACATGTATGTTCGCATTTTGGAGCACCGTGGTGGCGGCGTTAACCTATTTCATGCAGTACAAATTCTCCAGAAATTCACCCGAAATTCTTCCTGATGTTTCTTCCAGGCATTCCATTCGTCCGTTCTTGTTCAAGCGATCTCCTCCAGAAGTTTCTCCAGAAATTCTTCCAAGAATAGCCGGAGAATTACTGGATTTCGATAAAAAGTCTTGGAATTTCGAAGAAATAATTTTCCGCATTTCGGAAGAAATACTCCAAATTTGAAAAGATATTCTCCGAATTTTGAAAAAAAAAATACTTGAATTATGGATGATATTTTCGGAGTATCGGAAAAAAACCTAGTTTCGGAAAAAAAATCTACGAATTGCGAAGAAATTCTCCGAAAATCTGCGGATTTCGGAAAAAAAAAACTCCTTAATTTAAAAAAAAAAAAGTTTTGCCTTTCTCGTATACTAAGTATACGTAAAGGCTATATGATCACTCCAAAACCAAACTTTTGATATAAGGCTCGGAGACTCATAGTGTTATATACCATTCGACTCAGCTCAACGAATTGTGATGATGTCTGTTTGTGAATATGTATTTTTTTCCTCTTCCCAAGCAATGGAGGGGGAATCTGCTCAACAGACATCCTGGGTTGTCTAGGAAGTGCGGGGTTAGGGAGCACCTCCAACAGCAAACGAGGGAGGTAGGACTACACCCCGACCCGCTAAACCGTTTCCATTGCCGCCAGGCCCATAGTCCCTTCGGTACAACCAGAAAGTAATGCTAATGCCAGTGCACAACGCACCCTCGAGATTAGCTGCGTGTCCTTGCAGCATCGAACATCGTGACTCGCTTTTTAGAAGAACACCATGGCATCGTGCCGGCTTTCCAGATGGCCTTACTACGCCCTATGTCTTCGGATCCCTCTGCACGACTGGTATCAAGAATGATGATGCCGCGTGCACCCCAAATTGACCTCTCTGCGATAGGGTCTATTCGCCAACACACAGAGGGACTTACCGACGCGGTGCCTACGCCTGCCCCAGCCTTGACGAGGACCCCTTTCCGTCCTCGGGTTCGGAACCCGCCCGGTTGACCAACGCCGCGAAAGCGACGATACCATGTTGTTCTTCGCACGGCCACTTGTTCGATTAAAGGATCGAGTTCGACCACAGGGCATGACCACCGGTATGACCCATGAAGCCGACTCCGATCCCTTGGACCACCTCTTATTTGCGCCTGAACTAGCCATCCTTGAGTCCACGCGCCACCTTCTGTGTAGCTCCGAGACGATTTGGGCGATAGCCGATAAAACGGCGTTCCAGCCAACTTCATCTTTACACATCCTCCGAACTAGGTTGTCCGGGGTAGTGTCCAGACCACATGTGGCAAGCATGTGGTCACGCATTGCGCGAAAACGTGGACACACGAACAACACGTGTTCCGCCGTTTCCTCTAAACCTGCGCACACCAAACACTCGGGCGAGGCCGAGCAAGCCAGCTGCGTTACCTGCACTTTGATTTTGCAGCACGCTTAAACGCCGGGCACATCGAACCCCCCCTGGGGTGCTTGCTGTTCACAGCTTTGCTGGAACAAATCAAACAATTGGGAGGGTTCGTGCAGCATTGTGCCTTATGTCCCTCCAATCTGCAGCGTCGGCAGAAATGGCTTCTGTCAGTGCCTTGGCAGTCCCATTGCTTGTGCCCCGGTTCCAGGCACTTGAAGCAAACTTTGGGTTGCTCGTGTATACCCACAGGACACACCGACCATCCCACCTTGACGCTCCCTAACTTGACTACCTTGAGGCGTCTGCTGCAGATAGCCGAACCAATGCTACCTGCGTCCCTGCCGGACCTTTCCGTGGCCGAACGGTTGCGGGGGGCGTCTCCACTTCACACTGTCGCCGCAGTGCCGTGACGAGCTCTTCGACTTCGGTGATCTCGTCCAGGTCTTTAACCCTTAGATTCCTCCAGATTAGACCCTCAGTCGTGAGTGCCCTCACCTTGACCGTCTCACCTAGGACTTCCTCCGCCAACTTCTTGTAGGCGCCCCCCTTCAGCTCGAGGATCATCTCGCCCATCCCGGTACGTCTTATTCGACGTACGTCGGCGCCGAGTTCACCGAGCTTGACGTCACTCCTCATCGCCTTCAAGACGTCCGAGTACTTAGCCTCGTCCATTTTGATGACTAGGGCATCGCCCCTGAAGCGATTGGCGCCTACCCTAGACTTCTTGCTACCCTCATTCACCTGGGCCTTCTTTTCGACCCTTGACGTCTTCGGTTTCCTCTTGTTCTTGACCAGGGTCCAGGGGGCGTCATCCCCCTCTATTTCCCTGGTCTGGAGACTGTCTCCCTCGTTTCTGTGTCTGCTCCGTTGGAGCAGTCACCCCCGACGTGCCCGCGAATACTTGAGCCTCAGTCTGGGTAGACTTTGGCACCACCGTCTTCGCTGGCACGCCCTCGGTCGATTCGACCTTGCCCGAGTCCGCGAATCCTTGGGCCTCAGTCTGGGTACACGGGTAAAAATCCGCAGCCCAAAAGTGGAAAAATGAGTCATGATTTCGGGAAAAATGTTGTTTTTTATGTTATGAAAATACACCATAAAGAAAGGTCATGAAATCATGACTCATTTTGTCGTAACGTAACCTTGGCGTTACGTTTTCGATATTTTACGACGAATAATGGCAAGCTGAGTCATGATATCATGAAGCATGCACTCCGGAACCATGAGCTGAAGTCATGAATACAGAATCAATATTCATGAATCTGGAATCTGTCATTTATGATTCCGACTGTTTTGCCAAAAAATGGCAGTTTAGGTCATGATATCATGAAGCATATACACTGGAACCATGAACTTAGGTCATGGAAAAAGAAACATAATTTATGAATATCGCATATGTCATTAATGTTTCCAGTGTGTCGTCTCAAGTTTGAGAATCAAATTCGCTGACTTTCCATTTCTTAAAACATAAATTCATGTTTAAAAGTATAATGAAGACAAATAGGTAGCTATCAGAATATCTCTTACTTTAGCATTTTTAGGAATTTTAGCATCGTCCCAGAATTTTGGAAGAAAAAAAATATACAAATAAAAGTTTTGCTGGTCAGGTTGAACGTATTTATTTTATAAGGAACAAATTGTCGAATGAAGAAATAAACCCAGTGTTTTACGCGTTTGGAATTCTATAATTTCTTAGTCAATTTTCACAATTTTTCCAATCCTACATTCCTGCATAAATTTTCTCAGATTTTTCCGTGCGGCCAACTCATTGTTCTAATGAAGCGAAAGGTCATAATTGACGAAAATCAAACCGCGGTTAAAAAGCTGGTGTTCATTGTTTCAACAGTTCTTGTACCGGTATCACATTGAAATTATTTAATAATTGATTGACTTGACTTAAGCGTACAATTTGGAAATACATACTATTTTACATTAAAACGCAACTTGAAGATAAAACTTTAACACCGGAAATTCGACACTATATACAATAATTACCTAATTGAATCAAAACCGTCCTCAATTTACCTTAGCTATCAAAGCGGAAGCCGTGGTTATTTGGCTCAGATGGAATCGGCGGGAATCCTTGGGTATGCCATCATATCCAACAGGCGCAACTTGATTTCTGTTGAGGGTAGCGGGTGACGTCATCTTCTTTCGGCTGAACCAGCAGTGCGTTGATTCCTTCGGATCACTAATAGAAGGTGGCCTCATCCGGAACGACAAATACTAGCGTTTGCTGGTAGCGGATTCAACTGCTAATGGAAATTCGAACGGGAAGGTGGATTTTTTTGCGTGCATTTCCGTCAATAGGGGGGGACTCCGAATGTGGATGACCGGTAGTTTGTTGTTCAATTCCCTAAGAGTTGGTAAGGTTTTCTCGTCAGCTGACAATACTGTTCCGTCCGTGTTTGCGTGTAGGAACAATTATTGGTAAATCCCAGTGCGCGTTGTATTCCAAATCCGGAATAACCAGTACGGACCCAAAATTCTTAATGCTGGATGGCCGTAAGTGGCAGACTTCCAGAGATTTCCAACGCGAATTGTACCACAACAATACTATTACGAATCTTTAACCCTTTGAATAACAGTAACACACGCAGAGTATACCTACTTTGGCATACTAAATATGAAATATTCAGGCACTATAAATCACTTTTCAAGACAAAATACAACTTTTACTATAATTTTACCGGAAAAGAGCACCGACTGAAACAGACGCCAGACTGAAATGAAAAAATACCTAACAGTATTGCGTAACGCGTAGAAAGCGAAGTTTTCATGACTCTGCGTCATGTTTTCATGACTCAGAGTCATGGTTTTAAGATTTTATTTTTATGATTCCACAACACAGCGTTATGGTTTCATGTTATGAAAATTGGAATAATTTTGTGATAACGCTTCTGGAGGTCATGACTTTTATTCATGAAAAAAGAAATTTTTGGTCACGATAACCGTCGTTTAGGTCGTGATATTATGAACTGTAGTCATGATATCATGAAGCGGCTAGTTTTATGATTTCATGACTTTTTATCATGAATTCGGCAACGGATTTTTACCCGTGTAGCCCTCGACTTCAAGGATTTCACGGGTTTAGACTTGGCCGTCCTGACCGCCCTCTCCAGCTTGGCGTCCAGCATCGACTTTCGAAGTTTCTGCAAGCTCCTCTTGAGGTCCTTGCTGATATTATGCTTCGATGACGCAAAGTCGATGATGGCGTCCAGCTGTTCCGTCGCCACCTCGAAGGCCGAAAGCCCATCGCGTTTGCGGTTCATCGCCTCCACAAGCCATGGGCCGTCGGTAAGGGACAATTACTGTGGAGGGTGCCCAGGTACCCCACAGGCTCCGTTAAAGGCCTAGCTCATTATTTCACCCACCTGGCCATGCATCCCCTCGGCACGGGTCGCTTAACGCCCCCTCACGCTAGCTGATGTCAGAAGGACAACAGTGCCCAGGTTGCACTACCAGCTAAGTACAAAACCCTTAGCTAGGGGTTAATTGTCATCGGAAGACCCGTGGAAGCGTGAGATTGGAACTTGTGAGGACCAGAGCTGTGTAGGTCGCTCCTTCTCAGATGTCAGCTCACCATTTCGCAGCCCTTGTGAATATGTATGCATGTGTGTGTGTATGTGTGTATGTGTACAAAATTTTGTAGACACACTTTTTGGAACTTAGCATTGGGCGAATTACTCGCAACAAGTTTCATTCGACTGAGAATCTTTGTGAGGGTTGAGAACTCCTGGAATGAAATAACTCATTACTTTACTCCCAGTGTACATATGATATAGCAGCACGCCCCCTCCATGGCTACTAACATCATCAACCACAAGCAAAGACCATCGTTCAGTTCGTCGTCGTATCCACTTTCGCGTGATTCGTATTCGATTGGTGGCGTGGGTAATGTTGAGCTCAGGTCATTCGCAAGTTATCGGTCGAGCAGGTAAGTCCAGCATGTGTGATTGGGCGATTCTCTTATGCTCCAAATAGTAGATTCTACAATCTTGCCCCATTTTTTGCTATTGAAAATTGGCCATATCGGACTATGGGATCAGAAGTTATGCCCAAAATACTATTTTCTATGCGCAAAACACGCTGAAAAACACTCACTAGGGTGGCTCAAAAAACACTTTTTCAAATTTTTTGATGGGCCGCCCTTTTATTTGGTTCTATTTGGTGCCCTGATGCTCTGGACAAAATTTCAGCCAAATCGGTCAACGTTTGAGCGGTGCTAAACTCGTTGGAAGTTTATATGGAAAAATGTATGCAGAAACATCCTAAAACAGTGATTTTCAGTAGGACGGCACAATTTACGATCAAGTACTATGATACTCATTCAGTTCTTGTAGAATTAAATACAGAATGTTATGCAAAAAACCGCGAGGAGATTAGAGTTTATTAGGCAAAGATATTAGCATTTTACTGGAGTGTTGTAGGGGTGAATTTATTTCTTTTCAAAGGTAAAAGAAACGAAATTCGCTCAAACCCCACTTCAGAGAAATGCTAATAACTTAGCCGAGCAAACTCTAATCTTCTCGCGGTTTTCTGCATAACATTCTGTATTAAATTCTACAAGAACTGAATGAGTATCATAGTTCTTCATCGTAAGTTGTGCCGTCCAACTGCAATTTACTGTTTTTGGATGCTTCTGCATACTTTTTACTGTTTTTGGATGCTTCTGCATACTTTTTTGCATATAAACTTCCAACGAGTTTAGCACCACCCAAACGTTGACCGATTTGGCTAAAATTTTGTCCAGAGCATCAGGGCATCAAATAGAACCGAATAAGAGGGCGGCTCATCAAAAAAATTGAAAAAAGTTTTTCTCATACTAATTTGAGCCACCCTAACACTCACTCATATTTTTTTAGTTTTTTTTGCACGAGAAAGGCACCATCACCGCTAGGTGGATTCAGGATTTTAAAACGAATTTCGAACAATATTCTCCAAATTTTCGAAATTTCCAAATTTCGAATTTTGAATAAAGCTTTGCGAATTAAAAAAATCTCTGACGGAGAGTATTTCTGAAGACACTATCGAAGAAAAGAAATCAAGTTTCGAAAGAAATTTTCCGAATATTGAAAGAAATTCTCCGATTCTCGAAAAAAATCCTCAAAATTTTGAAAGAAGATCTCCGAATTTCGAAATTCGAAAGAAATTCTCCGAATTTCGAAAGTAATTCTCCGAATTTCGAAAGATTTTCATCGAATTTCGAAAGAAAATCTTCGAATTTCGAAAGAACTTCTTCGAATTTCGAAAGAAATTCACCGAATTTCGAAAGAAATTTTCTGAATTTAGAAATTTTCCGGATTTCGAAAAATTCACCGAATTTTGAAAGAAATTCTCCGAATTTCGAAAGAAATTCTCCGAATTTCGAAAAAAAATTCTTCAAATGTCGAAAAAAATTCTACAAAAAAAAATTTTTGAAAGAAATTTTCCGAATTCCGAAATAAATTCTCCGAATTTAGAAAAAAAACCCAGATTAATCCACCTAGCGGTGATGGTGCCTTTCTCGCTCGTTCAAAAGGTTTGGAAAAATCTCAAATAACACCAATATGTGGATTGGTCTTATTTTTCATATTTTCAATTGAAAACAACGGGACAGGATTCTACGTCAAATGCAACTTTGTGAGCAAATCAGTTAAGGATATGTGCCCGAAAAATGAGCGACTTTTACACGCGATTCTTTCTGTATGAATTTGTATTTTGACCATAACTTTCGATCCCATAGTTCGATCTGCCCAATTTCAAATAGGAAACTATGGGACAGGATTCTGCGTTGAATGCAACTTGTTGCGAGCAAATCGGTTGAGGATAAGTTCCCGAAAAATGAGTGACATTTTTTACGCGATTTTTTCGTATGAATTTGTATTTTGGCTATAACTTTCGATCCCATAGTTCGATCTTGCCAATTTCAAATAGGAAACAATGGGACAGGATTCTGCGTCGAATGCAACTTGTTGCGAGCAAATCGGTTGAGAATAAGTGCCCGAAAAATGAATGACATTTTTTACGCGAAATTTCAATTGTCAAATAGGAAGTAATGGGACAGGATTCTGCGTCGAATGCAACTTGATGCGAGCAAATCGGTTGAGGATAAGTGCCCGAAAAATGAGTGACTTTTACACGCGATTTTTTCGTATGAATTTGTATTTTGACCATAACTTTCGATCCCATAGTTCGATCTGGCTAATTTCAAATAGGAAACAATGGGACAGGATTCTGCGTTGAATGCAACTTGTTGCGAGCAAATCGGTTGAGGATAAGTTCCCGAAAAATGAGTGACATTTTTTACGCGATTTTTTCGTATGAATTTGTATTTTGGCCATAACTCTCGATCCCATAGTCCGATCTGGCCAATTTCAAATAGGAAACAATGAGACAGGATTTTGCGTCGAATTCAATGTGTTGCGAGCGAATCGGTTGAGGATAAGTGCCCGCAAAATGAGTGACATTTTTACGCGATTTTTTCGTATGAATTTGTATTTTGGCTATAACTTTCGATCCCATAGTCCGGTCTGGCCAATTTCAAATAGAAAACGATGGGACAGGATTCTGCGTCGAATGCAATTTGCTGCGAGCAAATCGGTTGAGGATAAGTGCCCGAAAAATGAGTGACATTTTTACGCGATTTTTCGTATGAATTTGTATTTTGGCTATAACTTTCGATCCCATTGTCCGATCTGGCCAATTTAAAATAGAAAACGATGGGACAGGATTCTGCGTCGAATGCAACTTGTTGCGAGCAAATCGGTTGAGGATAAGTGCCCGAAAAATGAGTGACATTTTTTACGCGATTTTTTCGTATGAATTTGTATTTTGGCTATAACTTTCGATCCCATTGTCCGATCTGGCCAATTTCAAATAGAAAACGATGGGACAGGATTCTGCGTCGAATGCAACTTGTTGCGAGCAAATCGGTTGAGGATAAGTGCCCGAAAAATGAGTGACATTTTTACGCGATTTTTTCGTATGAATTTGTATTTTGGCTATAACTTTCGATCCCATAGTCCGATCTGGCCAATTTCAAATAGAAAACGATGGGACAGGATTCTGCGTCGAATGCAACTTGTTGCGAGCAAATCGGTTGAGGATAAGTGCCCGAAAATGAGTGACATTTTGAGTAGTTTTGCACACACACACACACACACACACACACACACACACACACACACACACACACACACACACACACACACACACACACACACACACACACACACACACACACACACACACACACACACACACACACACACACACACACACACACACACACACACACACACACACACACACACACACACACACACACACACACACACACACACACACACACACAGACATCACCTCAATTCGTCGAACTGAGTTGATTGGTATATAACACTATGGGTCTCCGGGCCTTCTATAAAAAGTTTGTTTTGGAGCGATCATATAGCCTTTACCGTATACTTAGTATACGAGAAAGGCAAAAATCTTAAAATTTTGAGCGAAAATTATCCAAATTTTGAAAAAAATTCTCCGAATTTCAAAAGATATTCTCCGAATTTCGAAAGAAATTCTCCGAATTTCGAAAGACATTCTTCGAACTAAGAAAGAAACTCTTCGAATTAAAAACGAAATTCTTCAAATATCGAAAGAAATTCTTCGAATTTCGAAAGAATTAAGAAAGAATTCTTCGAATTAAAAAAGAAATTTGTCAAACTTCGAAAGAAATTCTCCGAATTTCGAAAGAAATTCTCCGATTTTCGAAAGAAATTCTACGAATTTCGAATAAAAAATTCTACGAATTTTGAAAGAAATTCTACGAATTTAAAAAAACAACTTCAAATTTTGAGAGAGAAATTATCCAAATTTTGAGAGAAATTATCCAAATTTTGAGAGAAATTATCCAAATTTTGAGAGAAATTATCCAAATTTTGAGATTCTCCGAATTTCGAAAGAAATTCTCCGAATTTCGAAAGAAATTCTCCGAATTTCGAAAGAAATTCTCCGAATTTCGAAAGAAATTCTCCGAATTTCGAAAGAAATTCTACGAATTTCGAAAGAAATTCTACGATTTTCGAAAGAAATTCTACGATTTTCGAAAGAAATTCTACGATTTTCGAAAGTAATTCTACGAATTTCGAAAGAAATTCTACGAATTTCGAAAGAAATTCTAAGAATTTCGAAAGAAATTCTACGAATTTCGAAAGAAATTCTACGAATTTCGAAAGAAATTCTACGAATTTCGAAAGAAATTCTACGAATTTCGAAAGAAATTCTACGAATTTCGAAAGAAATTCTACGAATTTCGAAAGAAATTCTACGAATTTCGAAAGAAATTCTACGAATTTCGAATGAAATTCTACGATGTTCGAAAGAAATTCTACGAATTTCGAAAGAAGTTCTACGAATTTCGAAAGAAATTCTACGAATTTCGAAAGAAATTCTACGAATTTCGAAAGAAATTCTACGAATTTCGAAAGAAATTCTACGAATTTCGAAAGAAATTCTACGAATTTCGAAAGAAATTCTACGAATTTCGAAAGAAATTCTACGAATTTCGAAAGAAATTCTACGAATTTCGAAAGAAATTCTACGAATTTCGAAAGAAATTCTACGAATTTCGAAAGAAATTCTACGAATTTCGAAAGAAATTCTACGAATTTCGAAAGAAATTCTACGAATTTCGAAAGAAATTCTACGAATTTCGAAAGAAATTCTACGAATTTCGAAAGAAATTCTACGAATTTCGAAAGAAATTCTACGAATTTCGAAAGAAATTCTACGAATTTCGAAAGAAATTCTACGAATTTCGAAAGAAATTCTACGAATTTCGAAAGAAATTCTACGAATTTCGAAAGAAATTCTACGAATTTCGAAAGAAATTCTACGAATTTCGAAAGAAATTCTACGAATTTCGAATGAAATTCTACGAATTTTGAAAGAAATTCTACGACTTTCGAAAGAAATTCTACGAATTTTGAAAGAAATTCTACGAATTTCGAAAGAAATTCTACGAATTTCGAAAGAAATTCTACGAATTTCGAAAGAAATTCTACGAATTTCGAAAGAAAACTTACGAATTTCGAAAGAAATTCTACGAATTTCGAAAGAAATTCTACGAATTTCGAAAGAAATTCTACGAATTTCGAAAGAAATTCTACGAATTTCGAAAGAAATTCTACGAATTTCGAAAGAAATTCTACGAATTTCGAAAGAAATTCTACGAATTTCGAAAGAAATTCTACGAATTTCGAAAGAAATTCTACGAATTTCGAAAGAAATTCTACGAATTTCGAAAGAAATTCTACGAATTTCGAAAGAAATTCTCCGATTTCGAAAGAAATTCTACGAATTTCGAAAGAAATTCTACGATTTCGAAAGAAATTCTACGAATTTCGAAAGAAATTCTACGAATTTCGAAAGAAATTTACGATTTCGAAAGAAATTCTACGAATTTCGAAAGAAATTCTACGAATTTCGAAAGAAATTCTACGATTTCGAAAGAAATTCTACGAATTTCGAAAGAAATTCTACGAATTTCGAAAGAAATTCTACGAATTTCGAAAGAAATTCTGCAATTTCGAAAGAAATTCTACGAATTTCGAAAGAAATTCTGCAATTTCGAAAGAAATTCTGCAATTTCGAAAGAAATTCTACGAATTTCGAAAGAAATTCTGCAATTTCGAAAGAAATTCTGCGAATTTCGAAAGAAATTCTGCGAATTTCGAAAGAAATTCTACGAATTTCGAAAGAAATTCTACGAATTTCGAAAGAAATTCTGCAATTTCGAAAGAAATTCTACGATTTCGAAAGAAATTCTACGAATTTCGAAAGAAATTCTGCAGTTTCGAAAGAAATTCTGCGATTTCGAAAGAAATTATTCGAATTTTGAAAGAAATTATTCGAATTTTGAAAGAAATTTTCGAAAGAAATTCTATGAATTTCGAAAGAAATTCTATGAATTTCGAAAGAAATTCTATGAATTTCGAAAGAAATTCTATGAATTTCGAAAGAAATTCTACGAATTTCGAAAGAAATTCTGCAATTTCGAAAGAAATTCTACGAATTTCGAAAGAAATTCTACGATTTCGAAAGAAATTCTACGAATTTCGAAAGAAATTCTACGAATTTCGAAAGAAATTCTACGAATTTCGAAAGAAATTTACGAATTTTGAAAGAAATTCTGCGAAAGAAATTCTCCGAATTTCGAAAGAAATTCTCCGAATTTCAAAAGAGATTCCCCGAATTTCGAAAGAAATTTTTCGAATTTCGAAAGAAATTCTCCGAATTTCAAAAGAGATTCCCCGAATTTCGAAAGAAATTTTTCGATTTTCGAAAGAAATTTTTCGAAAGAAATTCTACGAATTTCGAAAGAAATTCTACGAATTTCGAAAGAAATTCTACGAATTTCGAAAGAAATTCTACGAATTTCGAAAGAAATTCTACGAATTTCGAAAGAAATTCTACGAATTTCGAAAGAAATTCTACGAATTTCGAAAGAAATTCTACGAATTTTGAAAGAAATTCTACGAATTTCGAAAGAAATTCTTCGAATTTCAAAAAAAAATCTTCAAATTTTGAGAGAGAATTTTGAGAGAGAAATAAAAATAAATTAATTTTGAGAGAAATTCTCCGAATTTTGAGAGAAGTTCTCAGAATGTCGAAAGAAATTCTCCGAATTTCGAAAAAAATTCTCCGAGTTTTGAAAGAAATTCTACGAATTTTGAAAGAAATTCTTCGAAAGAAATTCTACGAATTTCGAAAGAAATTCTACGAAATTGAAAGAAATTCTACGAATTTCGAAAGAAATTCTACGAGTTTCAAAAAAAATCTTCAAATTTTGAGAGAGAAATTATCCAAATTTTGTGAGAAATTCTCCGAATTTTGAGAGAAATTTTCCGAATTTTGAGAGAAGTTCTCAGAATGTCGAAAGAAAATCTCCGAAATTGACACTAACATTCATAGAATGGCAGTTGGCTCGTTAGCCCATGCAGCATAAGAACAAATTTTTACACCCAGATAAATCTTTCTAGGAGAGATCGACTATGATGGTGATATTTGAGGTTATGGCTTTCAGTCTTCTTATGCTCAAAAACGGGTTTTACGTTTTTATAAAAACGAAAAACCCGTTTTTGAGCATAAGAAGACTGAAAGCCATAACCTCAAACACCCAGATAAATTTAAAATGCAAATTAAAATAGTTTCGGGGTTCCAAAAATTCTGAAAAATTGGAGTTCGGCTTAGTTTTTGCTGCAGATCTACAATATGTAAACCATCGATACCACTAGACAACCCAATTCCGAAATAATTTTTCCTATATTTTTTTAAAGAATATTCTTGAATTTTGGAGGAAAGCTCTGAAATCTTCGGGGTGCGAAAAAATCTTCGGAAGAAAATCTCCGTGTTTGGAGTTGGAAGAAAGCTCCGAATTTTGTAAGAAAATTTCCGAATTTCGGAAAACAAAATTCGAAATGTGGATGAAGTTTCGGCTGAACCTCGAAGAATCTATTGCAGCATTTGGAGAATGTCTTATGGAATTCCGATAAGGCCAAAGCGAGCAGCTGCCCAGAATGACATTCAACGAAGTCAGAAAGACGTCTCATCACATGGGCTGGGACCTACGGTAGCAGACATTTTTCATCTGAGTATACAAATTTGTGAAGTGTTACTTGTAGGTTAATTTTGAGCTCATTTCTAAAATTGAGAAAGAATCTGATCGTAACTGCGTGTACGACGCTCATCAACTATGGCATGGTTTTAAATTGCCACAAGTCTCACACTCACTGGCTCCAGATAGTGCCTGTTGGTTATCATATTTGAATATCACTTCAACATTCCCTCTGCATATTGCTATGATCCATCTTTGCAGACGGAAACGGAAATGTTTCTATGTTGTTTATAACAAAAGATGCTTATCACAAAAAAAACGTAAAAGAGGAAGTGGGTAAAACGCACATCGTTTGACAAAAAATGTGTTTAGTTCATGCAAATGGCTAGACGATGTTCCTCTTGTTGTCAGTTCTTTCCACATTCCCCCCATATTAAATTCCTCAAAATGCTTAGCTAGTGCCGAGAGAATAGACGATTGTTTTATTGCAAGTGCTAGAAAGAAAGGAAAACATTGCTTAGAGAAAAACCTTCATAAGTACAAAACAGTAAAAAGAGACTGACTCACGTTGCAGTGCGTTACAATCCGCATCTTAGTTGCCATGACATTTGACACACCGATACATATTTTTCTGGGAATGGTTCATTTGACGAAAAATGTCATCATCAATTATGAATTTCCAAGTTTTCCAGACATCCGCCATAAGCTGCTTTCATTTTTCGATAGAATAAGGTGTAGTAGGCGAATCTCTGGAAAGGTCAAAAACTTCTGAGTTCAAAGAATCAAAGGTGCGTTCCCATGCCGCCGTCACCGAGGGCGGAAACTGGATTAAAATAACAAAATCAGCTTTACAACTCATTTGCTTCTGTAAATAATTACATGATAAAAGTCATTAACTCAAATGATATTACCGCTTCTCGGAGTATGTGCTCGCATGCATGGAAACGTCTACAAAACTACAGCAGTTGATGGGAGCAAAAATTCCATCTCGTCAGGAAATGGTATTAAAGCTAGACATTTCGCCCGGCTGCTGCTCGGTCGCAGGAGAACGTTCATAAACCACGCGTGATTCATGCCTGGAGTAGCTGGGCAATGGGACCGATCCACCGTTCATGCAGGACCCCACAGAGACACCGCCACCGCCGCACCACACCGGGAGATAAGAGATAAAGTGGGCCACATCACGGCACGGCTCGGGTTGCCATCAGCTCAATTTTCTCTGCCGGGCTCTGCGGCGATGGAACCAGAAGCACTCGCAACGCAAAGGAGGAATGATAAATAAATTACACATCAAAGCAAACGATGATGGTCGAGTGTTGTGACGAAGAAGAATAAGTTTGGGCGGCGGAAGGTGATTGCTTGGATGTCCACTTCCTCGGAATAAATGGAAAAAGTTTTTGAAGGATCCTAGTTATATTGTTTGGACTTAAAGTTGCGCGCTGTAATGCTGGTGGAATTAGCAGAAATGGCCTTGCTGCAGGGTTCGTTGTGCTGATGAATATTTTGGCTGAAAGCGGATGTGCATTTGACACAGAATTTCATTTTAATTGCAACAAATTTTCTTGAAAATTGACACGACATTATTCTGAAGTTTCTAAAACAAAATCTTTTTGAATGTTCACATAACTTTGTGAACATTGCACCACTCGTGTCAATCCCTGCCCTTCATGTTACTTCCTCCAAAGCAATGAATAGCAGACACGAAAGACCATCACCAACCGTATCAGGTTATCCGGGAATCCGTGTTCGTGCTTTAGTTGCCATAGCTGATCTCGATAGATTGTATCACATGCGACTTTAAAGTCGATGAATAGGCGGCATTTCTGCAATACTTGACGTACGGCGAACACCTGGTCCGTGGTAGAGCGTTCGCCCATGAATCTCGCCTGGTTACTGCTCCAGGCGAGATTCATGGTATCAAATTTGAGACTTTTTAAGAGACATAATTTCAAATTTCCACAGTGCTTTTTCTATACAAATTTTCGTGACAACTTCTTTCGAGTTGATACATAAAATTAATTCGTAAATCCAGGGCGATTTGTTTGAGCTTTACAGAAAATTAGTTAGTACTTCCACAGCGGATGCTTTCGATTCTCTAGGAAAATGGAATTCAAAACAATTCCGCGTAGAAATTCGAAATAATATCCAGTGAAAATTTTATTTTTTTTGTGAAAATTTCAAGATACAATCGGTAGAAATTCGAAAGAGTTTCCCACGACGAAAATTTGGAGGAAATCAGAGAGAATTTCGGAAGAATGTCAGATGGAAATGCGATAATGTTTTCGTGGAAAATTGAAGAATAATTGAAGAATAGTCAATATAGTCAACTGTAAGTCTGAAAGCCGCCCTATACCTACCTTGTTGAACAATCGCAGGCATCTCTAATGGAACACCCAATGACAATTTCTCAAGGGACTAACATCATTAGTTACAATAAACCAAACGCTTCACTCAACGTTTAACTCACTCACTATCAGATTTCACTCTGGAATGCACATACATTCAATTTACATGTTGCCCAGACTCAAGATTGACGATGGATGCCAACAGAAGACAAGCGATGCCTGCCAACAAAACGAACGAAGATCAGATTCGGATTCGCATTGTTTATTATCTGTCGCCACCAATCTCACCTGCCAGTCAGTGTAGTGCATGGCAGCAGGCAGGATAGTCAAGACCACCCTTATGTGGTGTGCATTCCATTCACAGGTTTGCCGTCGGGTTATGCAGATCACAGTCGTCCGTATCGTGTCTTCCAGACGGATTCGAGGGGAGTGCTGTCTCGATGGATGGGTTAGTTTATGTAGACGAATGTTATGCATTCAAAGAGGATGTGAGCTGAAATGAATCTCTGCTAGTTGGTTACGGATTCCCTAACAATTAACACAATTAAAAAAATACTTTAATTAAATTATAAGCCGGAAAATAATTAGGAAAGTCGGCTTATCAAATTATGATTCATGAAAGAGCAGGCAAATATATCACAGAAGAAATGTAGAATGTCGTTCCATAATCATGGGTGGGACTTTAACACTACCAAGCCAAGATTTGTAACGTAAAGTACCAAGCTCGCAAAAAACGTGGAACGGCAACTTTGAGCACCCAGATCTCAGCCGTTTTTCAACCAAATGGGATTTCAAAAATCGGCCACTGAAGACAGATTACATTTTCAAGTAACGGGAACTGAGAACCACCCGGATAGTTCCGTTCCACGCTTTTTGCAGTCTGTTTGTGGTAATCCAGCATGTTGCATGCAAGTCGTGTCACACTGCTTGTATGCAAAATTATATGGTGCAGGAGAAACGTTTGGATGAATTATAGTTCAGCCATGAAAGTCTGAGGATTATTTCTAAAACTAAAATTCCGAAAAATTCAATCCAGGATCCTTCCAAAACAAAGCCTCAAGCGTTTCTAAAAGTATGCCGATTTTAGATGATCAATGCAAAGATCGTGACGAAGGGAAGCGGCGGTTTGAATATTGCCAATAGCAAACAACCGACAAAAAAGTGAATAAAATCTTTTATTATAATTGAAATTGTGGAAAGAAGGTACACAATTAGTTCATCAAGCTATTCAATTTTGCATTGCTTACAGAATCAAAAATCTAATGAAAATTGAAAAATATTTGTTTATTTCGGTACCAACATTTCGTTACAAGGTCTTCCTTAGCCGTCCAGTGAGATGTACAGCTACAAAGCAAGGTCATGCTGAGGGTGGCTGGGTTCGATTCCCGGTCCGGTCTTGGAAATTTTCTCGACTTCCCTGGGCATAAAAGTATCATCTAACACATCATGAAGGCAAAAATGATAACTTTTCTTAGAAACCTTGCAGTTAATAACTGTGTAAGTGCTGATCGAACATCAAACAAGCAATTTTAGAAATGTTGGGAAATGCAAAAATGTATAATCTCTTCTCTTCTATCTTCTTCTTTTCTTTCTTCTTATTCTTTTCTTTCTTTTTCTTGTATATATAAAAATGAGTTTACATTTCCTTTGAGGCAATATAACTCACGAATGGATGCACCGATTAGTATGATTTATGCACAGTTCGATTCGTTCTAGAATGTGCTAGGTTTATATGTAGGAATACATGAATTTTAACGGGGATAATTCAAAAATCAATAATATGCTAAAAGTTGTTGAGTTGTGAAGAAATTCAATACGATTTTACGTGTCGAGTGTCGATGCCAGGTAACGAAGGGTCGGATCTGCTAGTAAAGTATATAAATAAAAAGCATAAATAGCTTGCATATAGACCACATCACCTCACATTTCTCTCAAAAGTTGTTTACCTCGGGCCACAATAGTTTCCAATAGCTTGTCCAATAGTTTCTTTCTGGAGCCATCATTTTATGAGCAGAACCAATTTTTGTAATGGATGTCATCGTAACCTTACGTTTAGTAACATCGCGCGAATGAAGCCAAGTGTAATGTCGTGTCTATTCCTGCACTAAAGTTCTCGATTGCAAACAGCAAACAGCTGTTACGCACATAATTTGTTGAAAGCTACCAGACACCACAATTTGCACATAAATAATCAGTCTGGGATAAATTAGAAGGGTTCTTGTTGTAATTCCACTCACGTTCATTAACCGATTCAATCCGGATGGGTCATATATGACCCAAGACGAAAATCAGTTGTCAAAAATCAGTTTTAAGAGATAGAGCCTTGCTTTCTTCAGCAAAAATATTCAAAATTAACTGTTCCATCCAGGAAAAATATTGCCCAGGTCAGGTTATGGTCACTAGGATGATCTAGAGCATCCAAACTATCCTTGAGTTCTAATTTTGATGTTCTAAGGAATCAACACCATTTTTTACCACATTCTGATTAAATAATTAAAATTGAAATGCTTTATGATAATATCCCGCACCTGTCCTGCAGTATAACAGATCTTTTTCAATACCTAAGATACTCCAAACAGTTCTTGAACTCAGATCTTAATATTCAAATCGGTCAACAAAAAGATCTACGATGTCCCCACTATTTTTATGAGTTGGGACAGCTCCACGGTTCTTCATTACACCATTACAGACACACCACAGAATTCGTTCGGCATCTACGGCACTCCAAACTATCCTTGAGTACAGATCCTAATGTTCAAATCGATCAACATGCAGATCTTCGATGTCCCCACTAGTTTTATGAGTTGGAATAGCTCCAGGATACCTCGTAACATCATTACAGACACTCCACAGAATTCGTTCGATATTTACGACACTCCAAACTCTCCTTGAGATCAGATCTTGATATTCAAATCAATCAACATAGAGATCCTCGATGTCCCCACTAATTTTATGAGGTGGAATAGCTCCGCGATACCTCGTAACACCATTACAGGCACACCAGAGTTCGTTCGACATCTATGGCACTCCAAACTATCCTTGAGTACAGGTCTTAATATTCAAATCGATCAACATGAAGATCTTCGATGTCCCCACTAGTTTTATGAGTTGGAATAGCTCCACGGGATTTCGTGACACCATTATAGACACATCACAGAATTCGTTTGACATCTATGACACTCCAAACTGTCTTTGAGCGCAGATCCTAATATTCAAAACGATCAATATGAAGATCTCCGATGTCTAAACTATTTTTACGAGATGGAATAGCTCCACGGAACTTCGGTACATACCACAGAATTCGTTGAACATGTACGACACTCCAAACTCCAAACAAGCTCAGATCCCTATTTACAAATCGATCAACTAGAAGATCTTTGATGTCCCCACTATTTTTATGAGTTGGAATAGCTCCATGAGACTTCATTACACCATTATAAATACATAACAGAATTCGTTGAACATGTATTATACTCCAAACTATTCATGAGTACAGATCAGAATATTCAAAACGATCCACATAGAGATCTTCGATGTCTCAACTTTTTTATGAGTTGTAATAGCTCCACGGGATTTGGTTACACTATTAGAGACTCGCCACGAAATTCGCTCGACATCTACGACACTCCAAACTGTCTTTGAGCTCAGATTCCAATATTCAAATCTATCAACACGATGATCTTTGAGGGCTCCACTATTTTTATGAGTGGAAATAGCTCCACGGGACTTCGATACACCATTATAGATACATTACAGAACTCGTTGAACATCGACGACACTCCAAACTATCCATGAGTACAGATCTCAATACTCAAATCGATCAACATGAAGATCTACGTCATCCCATCTATTTTTATGAGTTGGAATAGCTCTACTGGACTTCGTTACACCATTATAGACACATTGTAGAATTCGTTGAACATGTACGACAATACAAATTGTCCATGAGATCAATTCTTTATATTCAAATCGATCAACAAGAAGATGTACGATGGTCTAGCATGAATTTACCGCCAAAAAATTGTATGGTGAAGGACATCTAGGGAAGATCGATATAGTACGTACAATTACTATTTTCAACACCAATCTACCCTTCGCCACTTCTTGTAATGAACCTCTAGTTTTTCACGCACTTTGTGAATGACCATCTTACATAAATTTCATCAAAAATAGGAGCATTTCTCGAAAAAAACAATCACCAGTTACCAGTACGTCTACTAAATATTTTTTCGATGAAGAAGATTATTATTGAGAAACTTAACTATTGATACCTTTTGGTACACTGCTTCCAAAAAGTTTACTCCTAGTGTGCTGCATGTTTTCAGCAGTGCACCAGAGCTTAACGTGTCGATTCGAAAGTTTTACTGAAGCGCCTTCTGTTGACGATCTCGCATAATCACATCAAATGGTTGCAGAGGAACTGAGAGAGAGAGATTTTTTAAGCAACATGATTTAGCTATTACATTTAATTCATATTGGGATAAGTATGGAGAAAAGCATTCGAAATGAAATTTTGTGATATTATTCGTACGTAAATTACTTTACTCTTACATATAAATGTTAGTCTTAGTAACATCCACTTCCGTCCAATACTGAAACGAATTATATTGTCGATTGAATGTATTGCGAGCCTTATTCAGCTCTTGGTACGCAATCCTCATTTATTGGTTAGACTGTCATCTCATGATGGTGGTTTGGAGTACCGTAGATACTCTGGGAATATTGTGTTTTGTATATACTGGTGTAATGATGTTCCATGAGGCTTCTCCAGCTAACACACAAGCTCGGAAATCAATGAATCACTCTGTTGGTCTTGAAGACCTTCAGTATCTGAACTCAAGAATGACTTGGATTACCCAAGGAACTCTGAGAATGCTGTGATTTGCATCTTCTGGTGTAATGATGTCCCAAGGGCCTGCTCCAACTAACGTACAAGCTCAGGACCCTATGAATCACTCTGTTGGTGTTGTAGAACTTCAAGATCCGAACTCAAGAAAGGTTTGGAGTACCGTAGATATTCTGGGAATGTGGATGTTTTTATATATTGACATAATCACGTCCCGTGGGGTTTTTACAACTAACACACAAGCTCAGGAACCTATCAATCACTCTGTTGCTCTTGTAGGCCTCCAAGATCTGACCTAAAGAATTGTTTGGAGTACCGTAGATATTCTGGGAGCCTTGTATTTTGTAATGTACTGTAATAATGTTCCATGGGGCTCCTCCAACTATCACACAAGCTCGGGAACCTATGAATTGCTCTGTTGATCTTGTAGACCTCCAAGATCCGAACTCAAGAATAGTTTGGAGTACCGTTTATGTTTTGGTAACACTGAAATTTGATAAAAATAGTTTAATTATGTCTCAAGTAGCAATGCCAACTTCAAACAAGAATTGAGGCCCCGTAAAACGCTTTGTTGTTTATGTAGATCATTAAGATCTGAACTCAAGGAAGGTTTGGAAGCCCTAGAAGATCTCAAAAAAAAATTACCCCATATTTCTACTTTTTCATGGTCTGCATACGTTTTTGAAGCAGAATGTCCAAAATTTATGTTGAAATACGACAAAAAAAAAACCCGGATTGAATCGGTTAATTTTGCTTCGAGCGTACCTATCTCAAAACTCCCCAAATAACTGAAAACACGGAAAAATCCAAATTTAAAAAGCTTTAAAAAAATTCACGGAAATCGTGAAGTAATTTTAGACTTTAGAATCTTCTGAGTAAATTCTAAGAGCCGAGGGGTTCCTTCTAGAATTCTGTCGAGTTTATTGTTTGTTCTGATGATCTGAGAGTGATGCTCTTGAAATTATGGGGAATTTATTCTATTGAGACTGGATGGGCTTCCAGTGAAGATTCAAAACAGTTTTCAGTTGAATTTTTGATGCAGGATGATTTTTCAGTGATGCTCCTGAAACCTAGTAGAATTCTAAAAGGAATTCCTGGGAGATGTTGGTGAAGTAATTACCGCGCAGGAACTTGTTGATGAATACCTGAAGAAATTCCAGGAAAAATATGTGAATTCCTGCAGCAATTCCAAAAGAAATTCCAGGAGGATTTCCATGAGAAGTTTCTTCAGGAATTCCAGTAGGAATATTTGGAGAAAGTACAAGAATAACTCCTATAGTGTACGAGCTCGGCGAGCTCGGTGGCAGGAGGTCGTGGGTTCAATTCCAGGCTCGACCCTTTCCTACTTTGTATTTCTATCTTAGTTCTTTCTGTGTTTCACGTTCTACCAAAACGGTTCCTACTGTTTATAACCTTCCACACAATTCCAAAAGCATCTTTCTTAAGTAGGTGTCCAACTAACCATCCTTTCCCTTCCTCAGCATTCGTAAGGACGTGACCAGGACAGATCTCGACTATTAGAGAGTGCGCAATGCTTCCATCTAAGAGATAGTGATTAGTTCCAAATCAATATCTGAGGTAACGGATGAAAGCAGTGCCACTGTCATACAATAGTCTTGGCTTGTACCACCTACGAATTTGTGCGAATTGCTGAATGCTAATGCTAAAGTCCAAGAATAACTCCTATAGCAGAGAAATTTAAAGAAGAACAGTTGGAGGATTTTAAGGAAAAAGTTTAGGATGAATTTTCTAAAATTCTACTTGGTGCTCCTCCAGAAATTACTTTTGAAGATCTCATCCAGGAAATCGCCATGATTTTCTCCAAAAATTCATTCATAAATTCATTCATAATTCCCCCAGGAATTTATTCTGAATCTCCCCAAGAATTAATTCTGAATTCCCCCCAAAAAAATCTTTCTGAATTCCTCCATGAATTAATTCTGAATTAAAAAACAAAATAAATTCTAAAGAAACCAGAGATGAACTTTTGAAGAAACTCCATGAGGAGCTTCACGAGGAATTACTGGATCAAATCCGAGATAAATTGTTGGAGGAACTCCAAAAAGAAACTCTAAGACCTTTAGAAGCAATTCCTGAAAGAGCTCCTGGAAATCAAAGGAGTAATATTTGGAAGAAATCCCAGAAGGAAATCCTGGGGGAACTTCAAAAATAATTTCCTAGGGAAAACGAAGAAGAGTTTCTGAAGAGACGCTTAGCGGGATCCCTAAAAAATCCTTAAGGATCTCCTGGAGGAATCCCTGCAAGAACTCTAGGAAGAATTCCCGGAGGAACTTCAGGAGTGATTTCTGGAAAGACTCCAGGAGGAAATCCTGGAGGAACTCCAGGAGTAATTTCTGCTCTAAGAAGATTTTTTGAAGTAACTCCAGGAAGGATTCCAATAGGAATTCCAAAAAGATATCCTAGATGAACCCATATAGAACCCCTGCAGGAATCCCAGGAGGAATCTCTGGGTGAACTCAGGAGGAATTTCTGGTGGAGCTTCAAGAAGATTTTTTGGAGAAATTCCGGTGCGATTTCTTGAAGGATCTCCAACAAGGCATTCTTGAAGTAACTCCTGGAAAAATTCCTTTCGGAATTCAGAATAAATTCCTAGGGAAATTCATAATGATTTCCTGGGGGAATTCAAAATGAATTCCTGGTGGAATTCTGACTGAATTCCTGGAGGAGTTCTGAATGAATTCTTCGGGGAATTCAGAAATAATCCTGGGGGGAACAGAATTATTACCACGGGGAAATTATTAAATTTCTAGGGGGAATTAGAGTGAATTCCTGGAATATTCAGGATGGATTCCGGGCGGGAAGCAAAATTAATTTCTGGGGAAATTCAGAATGAATTCCTGGGGGAATTCAGAATGAATGCCTGGGAAAATTCAGGTTGAGCTCCCGGGGGAATTCAGAATAAATTCCGGGGGAATTCAGAATGAATTCTTGGGGAAATTTAGAATGAATTCCTGGGGAATTCAGAATTCTTGGAGCTCCTCTAGGATTCTTTCCTGGAGTTTCTTCAAAAATTCTTCTTGGAGCTCCTCCAGAAATTACTCTTGTAGATCCTCCTGTTGTTCTTCCAAATATTTCTCCTTTGATTTTTCAGGAGCTTTTCCACGGTTTCCTTGTGAAGTTCTTTCAGGATTTTTTCTTGGAGTTCCTTTAAGAATTCTACCTGGGGTTCCTCCAGAAATTCTTATTCCAGGAATTCTTGGAATAACTCACATCGGTTACATCTTTTAGTGATACATGTGAGAAAAAAAATCAATCGGCATCGATATTTTAAATTTGGAAAAAGGAGAAATTTCTGATGGAACCAAAGGATGATTTTATGAAGAAACTCTTAAAAATATCTAGCAGGAGTTGTCGTAGGAACTCCAAAAAGAATTTCTGGTAGAATTCCAGAAGGAAATCTTTGAAGAACTTCATGACACCTTTGTGGAAGAACTTCAGAGTGGAATTGTGCAGGAACTGCAGGAGAAATTGCTATGGGCTCCTCATGGGGGAATTTCTGGCTGAACTTCAGGAGTTATTCATGGAGGAACTGCAGCAGAAGTTTATGTGTAAATTCTCAAAGATGTTTTCAGGATTTCCAGGAGGAATTCCTGGTTCAACTCCTGAAAGAATTCATTTAAGAACTGCAGCAGTAATTTCTGTAGGATTCTCCTGAATGGAATCCTAGAGGATCTCCACGATGGGTTTCTGGAAGAACTCTAAAAAGTAAGAAAATTATTTCGAGCTTTTTAGTGGAATGTCTTCACTTGTCATAAGACAAGTTTGTACAATTCCATTTAATTCCACCACTTAATTGTACTTTGACAGATACGTATTTCGACCTCGAAAGTAAGGTCGTCTTCAGTGTCTCGTAGTGTCTCACAGTGTCTCAAGTCGAGTTAAGTACGAGACACTGAAGACGATCTTACTGTTGAGGTCGAAATACGTATCTGTCAAGGTACAATTAAGTGGTGGAATTAAATGAGATTGTACAAACTCGTCTTATGACAAGTCTAAAAGGTATTCAACGAGGGTTCCTGAATTCCCAAATTCATAAGCTCCTAAACTCACAAATTCCTAAATTCCCAAATTCTTGAATTCCTAAATCTCTGATGTAATAAATTGCTCAATTCCCAAATTTCTAAATTTCTAAAATCGTGAATTCCCAAGTTTCTAGATTCATGAATTCCTAAATTCTTCACAACCCGGACGTTAGGCAAGCCTCGATTGCGTGCTTTTCAATCGATGGTATCTATGGCTTCCATTCATATTCTGTCGCTTCATACAAGATCGTACCCCAGCGAACGGCTTTCAATCTGTTGATTTTCAAATAATAACTATTATTTATCGATTATCCCTCATACTAAATAAATCAAAACAAATCTCAAAAAAAAATCCTAAATTTCAAATCCCTACATTCCAAAATGTCATATATCGTCATTACTTACCAGTTTAGGTTGCAGTTTTCAGCCAGTCCAGCGCACTTGCGCCGCGATACAACTTCGTTTCCCCCAGTGACCATAATCTTATCAACTGCACAAATCATCCAAATTCTAATCCCGTTTTCTCGGTATAAGAAAATTATTTATTTTTCTTGCTCATTTTTCACAAACTGGATTTTTAGAAACACAGATGAAACTAACTATTGATGACACATAATGTTAATTTTCATTCGGCATAAAATGTTAGATGGTTTCAACCAGGGATGCCAGATTTGAAGACATGTCTTCGATTTGAAGACATTTGAATCTCTGTGAAGACATTTATTTCATGAAGACATTTTGAAGACTTTTCAAAATATTTGAAGACTTTTCAAAATATTTGAAGACTTTTCAAAATATTTGAAGACTTTTCAAAATATTTGAAGACTTTTCAAAATATTTGAAGACTTACCTTCTTATTTAAAGATACTACATGGTAACCGCAAAATACCCAATAATTAGTACAAAATACGCATTTCCGTGACTAACTGGGACGACCAAATAAATGGTTAAAACTCTTTTACTCATAATTGCGTATTGTAGCTATATGTCATAAATTGTGTACTTTTAATTCCTTCATGAAATATGCTCATGAGTGAAATTAACGCAATTTTAGTAAACAAATATATAAGCGGGATTCTTGATTCATCAAAATGATAAATTTCTTTCAGGCCAACTATCTTAGACGTAAAAGGAAACAAAACAAGTTAACATTGTATTCTTTATTCTTAAATAGATAAAATACTTCGGATTCGTGACTCCTTCATCCTTCGTTGTAAAAACGTTGTCTTTAAATTCCAAACCTTTGTCTTCCGGATTTGAAGTATAATCAACGCCCGATCGTGGCTGGAGTTTTGGCAGGTGTCATTTTTTATGTGTTTCAGACGCTTGAAGCACGAAGGAATGATTTACATTCGGATCATCCGCGAGGAACCGGATTCCTAGGCATGGATTTTTACTTAATCCACGTAACCTGTAATTTAAGATGAGCAGCCGGTCACCAGGCAATAGATACCTATTAATGCATAGATAATCTGTCAAAAACAACGGAAAATTCATATTCAAGGTAATAATCCTTACCTTAGCTTAAGATTCTCGAATGTTTGATAACGCAAATGTAAAATGGCGAGCAAACGAATGAAAAATAGCTTGGTACTATTTTTTACGCATTTAAAGTTGATGGTAAATTTATGAAAATGCGTATTTTCTACTCCCTCCCAAGTAAAAAGAAATCATTTTGTGACGTATACAGTATAAACTAAAAATGCGTAAAATGTACACATAAAAAGAGTATTTTGCGGTGACCGTGTTGAAGACAATCAATAAGCCAGCGAATAGAAAATATAATTTGATGACTAACTTATAAATTTTGTGACTTCTATATGCAGATCATATAAATATTTCAAAAGTTATACATAATAGACTAATGTTTCTTAAAATTTCAAACGTAAAAACACATTTACACTAGCCGGTTGATAAGGTTGACAATTGCAACACATTTTTGTTATGTGCTGGTTAAAAAATTCCCGATGGCAGCATTCGTTTAAATTTTCCTTGGTAGCGGTGGCGTTTTCGACGTGTCTGCTAAAAAGGTATTTCGATCATTGTATCAGAACGCAATGACCAATCTAATTTATTTCAAACGGCAAAAAAAGACAGAATTTTATTATGAGTTGTTGGGCTGGAACCATTTTTTTTAAATTTATTTATAATTCATCTGATCTTTTCGATATTCCCAGCAGAGCATAAAATAATCACCTTCACGAAGCAACTTCAGACAAACGTCGCATGACTATTCAAAACGTAGAATGACTTACTGAGTTTTCATTTTGACATATTCATTCATTTGATTGGTACTGAGAATGGTCACTGCATTTAAAGGAAACATAATTGGCCTTGATTATGTTGACTTTTACACTAAAAATGCCCCTCAGTTTAACGTCGGGGTCAGATCTATGTGAGTAATTGTTAAAATTATCATTTAAGTGTTTAGTTTTACAGTAATTTATTAGTTTACGAAATCTAAATAAATACTCACTGACTGATATTTGATCGGAAATTGTCAATATTCAGTGGAATATGAATATGTACGAAGTGAGGGTGACAAAGAAGGCCGATGGGCTTCACCAAAAATATTCGATTATTTAAAGCTCTGATTCCCAGAATACCCGTCGAGAAGAAGAATAAATTTTAAAGAACTCGATGCTTTTCAGTGGATTTAAAAAATTAATGAAACTCTTTTGAAAAAATAATTCGTGTAAAATAAGGAGAATTGGGTCCTAAAGCCCTACCTCAGTTTATGATTGCAAACGATAGTCAGGAATACTTGAACCGAAGTTATAAAAATTCTGGTCAAAGTCTAAATCAGTAAAAATAATCTTTTAATATTAATTATTTTTATTTTATATTATTAATAATATTAATATAATTTTAAGACATATTAAGGCAAATTTTGGGCTGTGCAACATTTCAGAACGAATGAACCATCAGCCCAAAACTTCAGGCTCATATTTTAACTATCAAAGGTTGAGTCAAGTGCCCTGCGGTGTTTTGATAGTGCGTTTGAATCATATTATTCCGTACGTCAAGCAAGACCGAAAATGTCGAGGAAGCATTTGTCATCTATTTTTTAATTTCAAATTATACAATGTACCTTTCGAGTCAAATGAGTCAAATGGAAACATTTTGGGGCCCAAAAAATCGTGTAAAATAAAGAGAATTTCCCATCAATAGTCCGAGGAATTTCTCATAAAATTTCAAGAGAATTGAAATTGGAAATTCTTTTCAATTTATATTGGAAATTTATAATAATTTCAGTATGGGCAGTAAAGGAATTCCCCCAAAATTTAAACGAGAAATTCATCTTTATTTCCACAAAATTATTTTCAAGTTCTTGCAGCAAAATCATCTGAACTCCTACAAAGAATTCATGTTTATTTCTAGAAGAAATTTGTCTAAATTTGTCTGTCTGTCTGTCTTTCAAATACAAATCCGGAGTATCATTTGTATTTGGAAGTTAAGGGATGTTTCTTCGGATTTTCAATGTACCACATTTAAACGAAAATTTTCAGAAAATTTTCTTTAGTTCTCATAGAAAATTCTTACGAATGTCTACAAGAAATTGAAATTGTTCTGGAATTAAATGGATATTTCTCAGAATAGCCACCGTAAATTATTTTTATTTGTTCAGAAGAAAATTCTGAAAAAAAATCAGAGGAATTTCCTAAAAAAACCGCCAGAGTTTTTATTAAAGACTCAGTAGAAAGTTCAGCGTAAACTCGTTACAGTTCATGGTTGAATTCTTCCTTGAATTCCTTTGATATTTTTTCAAGAAATATTTATGGGCACTCTTCCAGTACTTTAACTGGGAATCCCTCTAAGAATTTCTCCAGTAAATACATCTCTGGAATTCTTTCTGAAATTTCCCATGAAATTCCTCCTGGAATTCGTCCAGCAATTTCTTAGAGATTTTTCAGACAATTTCTCCAGAGTTTCCTTTGGAAGTACCTCTAGCAGCTCCTCCATAAGTTCGTCCAGAAATTTCTCCGTTAGATCCTCCAAGAATTCTGTCGGAAATTCCTTCAGTCACTCCTTCAGAAATTCCTCAGTTTGTTTCTTTCACGACTTCCTTCAGCAGATCTTTCAGAAATTGCTCTCGAAGCTCCTGCAGGCATTCGTTCGGAAATTCCTCTAAGAATCCTTTCGGTAGTTTCTCCAGGAATTCCTCTTGATGATGCTCTGAGAATGTTGCCGAAAGATTCTCCAATAATACTTCTTGAACTATACTCTGGAATTTCTCTGATATTTCCTCCGGAAATTCCTGCGCAATATTCCTGAGCAATACCTCAGGAAGTTCCTCCAAAAAGTTCTTCCGGAAGTTTCTTCAGATATTTCTTCAGAAACCCTTTCAGTAATTGATCAGGAAAATACTTCAGGAAGTCCACAGGAAAATCCTCCTGGAATTGTTCAGAAAAATCCTTCAGAAATTCTTCCAGAAAATCCCTCCGGAATTTCTCCTGTAATTCCTCCAGAAGTTCCATTAGCATTTCATCCGGAAGTTCTTTCAGAAATTTATCTGAAAGTTCCTTCAGAAAATCCTTTGGATGTTCCAACAGCAATTCCTCCGGAAATTCCTTCAGGGAATCCTTTAGGAAGTCTACGAAAAATCCACCAGAGTTTATCCTGAAGTTTCTCCAGAAATTCTTCCGGAAATTTCTTCAGAAAATCTTATGGAAGTTTTTTTCAGGTCATTATGGAAGTCGGTATTGGCCATTTCACGGTGAGTTTTTTCGAATCCCTACAGGCAATTCTTCAAAAATAAATTCAGAAGAATTCCACAAGGAAATTCAGTTAGAAAAATCCGTTGGAATTATATTTAAAGACTCATTAGGAAATCCAAGGGAAAGTCATTTCGCTTACTCATGAAGATTTAAAAGAATATTCTCTTGAATTCTAACAATTTGAGTGTGTAAAAATAAACGATACAAAAAAAAGAAGATGATTGAAATTACAAATCTATTGGATTTTGAAATTTTTTCACTGATAATCATAATTTTGATATTGAAGACATTTGAAGACATTTTTACTCAACTGTGAAGACATTTGAAAATATCCCCTGGCATCCCTGGTTTCAACTCGAACGGCTTTCATGCAAGCAGTGCGGAATGACTTGCAAGCAACATATTGTGTCTTGTAAGTGTTTCAAAAAGCGTGGAACGGAACATTCCGGCTGCTTCTTAGCGGCCAATGAACGGATTTTCAATCTGTAATCACTTGCGAAATCCTGCTATCCTACAGTTTGTAACTGGAAAGAATCACCTCAATTGGACTAAAAACACCTGAGATATATAGGAGCAAAGTTGTCGTTCCACGCTTTTTGCAGGGGTTGGTACTTGCAGTGTTAAACAAATTTGACCCGACTGATCGAGCGTCTGTTCACCAAGGAGGTATGGTTCCAGCATTAATCTACCGTATTACGGAAAAAAATATGGTCAAACCTATGACTACACCATGACTCGACCCTTACCCTATCGAACAATCAAAGCGTGCTGGCGCGACCGAAGCACTATGGGGAAAGTGGTGGCCAAAAATAGAAAAATTGACTTGCTTTGAATGACTTGTTTTGTATACCATTTAATAGACAGATAGTTCAAACCTAGATTCCCAAATTTTCAGCCCTCTGCGATGAAAACTCATTGTGCCACAGACATCAGACTTACACGATAAAAAATTGTCACGTCTAATCCAAATGTTTTTGCATTCAACCCAATTTGTTAAGCCACACTACCAATTGAAGTGATTTGTTATTGATTTTGGACAGAATTCTGATGCCGATCATAATGAGTTATCGTTCGAAAATTTTCAAAGTGAAATCACTTATTCCTATAATGAATTTGTTTCGGATTGGCACCACTGTTTTCATCCATTGATTTTGAAATGTTTTGCTTCTGCGTGTAAACGTCAAAACTACGCGTCATAATAGTCAACACGAGTAAACTCATCGCGCGTGAAAATGAATAACCCAAATTCAAGCTCCCATCAGGAATCGCAGCAGGAAGGATCACCGTTTCCAGCCGAAATATTGAGCATTCTTATCCGTAAGTACTGATTGTTACTGATCTTTAATGACAAGCGCATGAAAAAGGTTTTTTTCAGGCCACGGAATTGATCCATCTAACCCGGCGGCAGCAATCAAGCTTCTCACTGAGTTGGGCGTTGCAACGGTGGAGGAAACCGATGACCAAATCATCGTTGTCTACAACCATCCCGAAACACATGTCCCATTGGATGGAAATGAGGACAGCAATATTTTTGAATGCAAACCTGCAGGAATCTTGGACCAAGGCGGGGTATCAGGCGTAGTTATCGGTGAACTGCATCCAAACAGTTTTGAATCTGCTGACCAGCTACTAGTTCCGAACAGCCGTGACGATTCCGTGTATCCTCCATATTCTGGAGAACAAAACTGTGCTTTCGGTCTAACGGTAAGACTAACTTAATGTTTTTTATTATGAGTTTATTAAAGGGTTTTGTTTACAGGCAACGAAAACCGAAGTGACCCCAGCAGTTTTATCACCAACGACACAAGCGCACCGAGTGATATCACCGAATAAACAACCAGCAATATTGAATGTAAGTAAAGTGCTTTATTCATATATTACGATAGTTTACGATAGTTATTTTCAGGCCTCGTCCGTCTGTAGTGAGCAGAATAAAGAAAACGCCGGGACGACCAGTGGATTTCTGGAGTTTTCACCTAATATATTGAAATTGTTGCTCAACGAAACCGTCACGGGAAAAAACATACTCCAGCAAGCGGAAAAAGGCATCCTATCGGAAAGAAGACAACTGGAATTGGCGGAAATAGTTGCGGATTGGCATATATTACCCTGCAAGAAGGTTCACGAAAGTGACTTGGAGCTGTATTCCCATGTAATAATGTTGTTGCTCATAAATGAGAAACAGGTAACTTATTTATTTGTATATAATGTGATTGTCCCAAAGTGACTATATTTTACTTTCCGCCACTTGTAAAGGACATAAATAGTTTTATGCATTTTAACTTTGAGTTTGGTTTTTCGATGAGCATACATCATATATATGTAAATCTCGTGAAAGTGAACAGTACACAAAGAGATGGCATATTTAGCGACTCTTTCCAAAGCTTACATTTAAGCATACATGGAAGAATTTTCAGAAAGCTTGGCGGTGCTTGAGAATGGTGAAAGTTGCCATCTTATACAATGTCGTTCAGGTAGTAAAAGCCATTGTGATGGAGGCAAGCCTAGTTAGAAAACAACCGCTTGGTGACGCTTATTTGTAAGGAATTACTTGTGAGGTGGGATATCTCGGAATTTGGTATAAATTTTGAAAATCGACTCCGTTTAAATATGGCGAATTCTTGAATCTGCCTGACATACCTAACCCAATATTATTTTCTTGAACATTGCGGCCGTCTAGTGGTTAAATTTCAAACTTAACTGCCCAGGTAACCGTAAGCCCTAAAATAAGCCGTACGTGCAACTATAATTCTAGCACAGAACTAGCAAACTTTATACTGGCTCTGTAATAGCCCTATATAGCCGAAAAGGCGAAATATAGTGTTAATGGTTACCTGGGTGATATCTAACGGACAAGTTGGAATTATTCCGCTTCCCTAGCAGCACACATATTTCACATAGGTTACTGCAACTCATATGCGACCGGATTCAGTCACAATTAAGTTGTTGCAACCATTTTTGTCTGGCTTGTGCTGCTCGGGTTAGTGGCGCAAAAGAAGGGACCTTCCTCATCATAAGTTGTGCATCGTTTTATGGGTCCAGTTGATTTTTACGATTAAGTAATGAAAACATATCAGAAGAACCCATATTTGTTTCTCGAATTCAAACCCATTATTCATTAGAATCAATTCCAATAAAAATCAAAACTTGATGTTTTCCAGGATTCCTATTTCTTGCCAAGAGGAGGCGATAAACGCAATCCCGGAGGAAAAATTGCGAACAAAATCAACACGTTAAAAAATAAGGCAAGAAAACGCAAGCTGCAGGACGAGCAGCACGAACTGGGACTGTGTAATAAAAATTCATCTGAAAAAGAAATATGCGAAGCGGAGTCCAGCACTTCCAGGAATGCTTACGATTGGCTAATGCACAACGATGCTCCATGGACAACGGTGCTAGATAACTGGAGAGCATCGTTTTTAATTCGATCCAGACAACAGAAGAAGCCCAACTATTGTGATCAAATCATCAATTCCAACTTGTGGAATCTTATTAAATCTGATCATGGGTATCAACTGGTGAGTTCAAAATGAAATTTGCTTTAATCCTGTTCAACCAGTTTGACTTTGGACTTTCTTTTTTTTTACTGCACTATACTAAGCAAAACTATTCGTACTATTGTCTTAAAAGAATCGTAAGCTACATATGTCGTAAGACAGCTTTGAGATATTCTGATCATCCAAACTGCCTTTGAGTTCAAGACTTGAGATCTACAGCTAGTTAGAAGCTATTTTTGTTACTCAAAGCTTCGATAGGCATTCTATGGACATTCTGAGTCATCCAAACTTTCCTTGAGTTTTGGAGATAAGATCTACAGCTACGAGAAAATATTTTTGCTGTACTCAAAGCTTCAATATACATTCAATTATATCCATTACACCTCCTTGGAAGTCAACGGATGTCGCGAGAAAATTTTGAGATATTGGGGTCATCCAAACTGTCCTTGACTTCGGGTCTTAAGATCTACAGCTACAAGAACATCTTTCTTCAGTACTCAAAGCTTCAATATACATACAATTATATTCATTACATCTTCTGAGTAGTCAACAGATATTGTGAGATAGTTTTGGGATATTGTGGTCATCCAAACTGTCCTGGAGTTCAGGACTTGAGATCTACAGCTACAAGAAAATCTTTTTTCAACGCTCAAAGCTTCAATATGCATTCCATTGTATCTATTACACCTCCTGAAAAAATGAAATGGTCAAAAAGGACAAAAGGTCGAAAGGGACAAAAGGTCGAAACGAACAGAACGTCGAACCGGACAAAAGGTCGAATGAAACTAAAGATCAATAAGATCAAAAGGTCGAAATGGACAAGGAACTGAAACGGAGAGAGTCAATCTAGCATCAGAGTTGCCCTACACAGTTAAATAAAATTCATTCAGTGAGTACAACTAATAGATGGATGTTGAGTTTTCTAAATGTCACTTCGGTGCACGCCGCACATCAAATACACCGGCGTATATTACACGCCGGTGTATTTTCAATGCGTGCGCCTGCGTGGCTGCGGAGTGCACTATTTTGACAAATCGAAGCGACATTCAGAAAACCAAGATTTTCATCTATTATTTGCACTCATTGAATGAATTTTATTTTATTGCTAAAAATAGTTTAAATAAAAGAGCAACTTTTTTGCCAACTGTATAGGACAACTCTGTCTCGCGCAATACAAGTTTTATTCATTTCCTAAATCAACAATATTTTTATCTCTAACAGAACTATCTAGATATTCATAATATTGTTTCATAGTAATTACTCCTTCTTTGAAAATTGCTTATTCTTCAACTTTGATTAAAGTTGAAGTCGAAGTTAAATGCATTTCATTTTTTTTTTTCGGAATACACCCAACTTGTTATCAACTTGTTCTTGATCGACTTTTTGTCCTTTTCGACCTTTTGTGCCTTTCGACCTTTTGTCCTTTCGACCTTTTGCCCCTTTCGACCTTTTGTCCTTTCGACCTTTTGTCTTTTCGACCTTTTGTCTTTCGACCTTTTGTCTTTCGACCTTTTGTCATATATTCATGAAAATTGTGAAAATTGTGGAAAAAATGCATTTCAAACAAATGCAAATTTCTCAGCGATCAGCGAATAATGGTCCAATTTTGGGGAATTAATACACCGTTGGAAAGATAATTGTCTAAACTTTAAAATGGGTATGTTGTTGAGCTTACAGGCGTGATTATAATTAGTGAAAAATGAGTAATTATTGAAAAAAATGTGTTTTTTTTTGCCTTGGTTGGACTATATCTAGTAAGCAGGGCCGAGCTGTCTCAAGAGACCACCAGTTTAGTTTAGGATCCATACTATCTGCGGAACGAGAATCCAGCTGCGGATAGCTGCGAATGAGCGTCATTTTGGCACGAATTCGAACAAAAAGGATTTTTTTGTAATTACTAATTATCGAGCATAAGAAAAAAAATCGTACCAATCAAATACTGCTTGGTGGAACTGTTTAATGTTAAATTAAGTCTTAGAAATGTTACACACTTTATTATTATTTTTGATAAAAATGGGTAAAAACAAACCGAAAATTATCATTCCATATAGAAACTTTATCTACCCAACTGGACTAAGAAGTTTTCAATGGTTTCTTATCTTATGGATCTTATTGTTAGATTTCGTAATATTTTAATAGTAATCAATTGCCAAGATCCGATCAATCCTAAAAAAAAATGGATGACTATTGTAAAGAAACATATCGACGATATATTAAATTGTATGGTTGGTATAAAATTCCAGCAACAGTGCATCAAGTACTCGCTCACGCTGGAAGCATAATAATCCATTCACAGGCTCCTCTTGGCATGTTAGCTGAAGAAGCAGCAGAATGCCAACATAAACTATTAAAAAAATGTCGTACCCATCATGCTAGAAAAAGGTCACGAGTTGATAATCTCCATGACGTCTTTATTCGAGCTATGAACTCATCTGAACCTTCGATAAGTTCAATAAATCTAGAAAGCAGAATGCGAAAGAAGGTATCAATTGAATATCCAGATGTTGTAAAATCACTTTTAGTATTCGAATATTTTGACAGCTCTGAAAATGTAAACACCGAAGGCAATGCACTAGACGAACTAATGAATGATGTTGACCAACTTGATGATGATTTTGCTCTTGATGAAAATGTAGAAAATGAGTAGAATTGCTTATGAATTTGATTTAGTTTTAATAGAAAGTTAATAAATAAAATTTATTATGACAATTTATCAATAAAAATTATGTTTTCTTTTTTACGAAGCAATGATTTTTATTTCTTATTTTTGTGATTTTTTTCAGCAGTGAGCACGCATGTTGACAAAAAGAAAACGACGAAATTGATGCCATATTTCGATCGGAATAAAAATTTCCAGGGGAGGGGGTCAGATAAGTTTGTAGGAGGGGGGGGGGTGGAGCTGGAGGTTTGGAAGACAAATAATTCATCATCAAAATACCTGATTGATAAAACAATACTCTTATACAACATAATTTAAAAAAATGGGGAAGGGGTCAAATCTTGGCTAGGAGGGGGGACTTCCCCCTCCACCTCTCATATTTATTCTTATACATAGTAACCTGATTCCTACCCCTAAAATTAAAAACAATCGTTCAAGATTATTGTTCAGGAATACGCAGCTCATTACTGGGTTAAATACTAGTGACACCCTCCGGATGCGATAAAAATACATAAATATGATTAATTGTATGCTAATCTTACTAGAATACTATAAAAAAAATGCAGAAAAAACAAAAAAAAATTTTTGGCCACCACTTTGTATGGGGCCGCCCCATAGTGCGAAGCTCTACACCGTTGGATTCTTCCATGGCCATTTCGAGGCCACACAGAGCTGATGAAAGTAGAAACTTTCCTAGTTTCCACGAAACCAATCGCTTTAATTCAAACTTTCAACATTCTGCACAATTCTACAGCTATATATCCGGTGAGGGTGATATCCGAAATCTGCATCGGGGAAAACTCTGTGGCGTTGCACCAGCTAAATTAAAAATTCTACTAAATCATCAAGAAAAAAATGCTGTCAGAAAAATAACATGCTTCAACAAGTTGCCCATTGAAAGATGACTTTTTCCACCGAAACAGCAGACAGTTGAGTTGTGGAATCATCAATGCTGAATAAAGATAAGAAGCTCCTGAAAAACTGAAAGCTTCCAAGAAGGATGTTATCCCGGTCGAGATTACGTGGAATAAATATGCAATCTGCATCTTTATTCTACGTAATCCCGACTATGGGGTAATGTCCTTTTTTATAGTGATTCTTAAGGTGAAAGTTTTTCGTTGGAATTAATTTTTTTTTCAGCAAGACACAAAGTCTCGTTCAACAATCGTAAAGAAGATGTTAATGCATTTTGTTATTCACATCAAACGTCATCCACTCCCTAAAAAGCATAACATTGAGTCCGCACGGATCGGCTGAGCACGTCCTCCCTGGTTACAATGCATGTCAAATCCGAGAGAACTCCAGCAACGCGTCGGGAAGGCATGTTTATGATGATGAAAATAACTGTTCGGGATAATCTCATCGCATAAGATGGGATGTGTGTAAATAGACGACTGTGCCACGTGATGTGCATCACACATGGCCAACACAACACACCGGGCTTTCCGGGATCCGGATTTACATCGATCCGGAGCTAACTTCTGTGTGTGCGCGTGAAATGCTGTTGGCGTAAGAATTACTTAGCGTTTCGGATTGCTTCGGAGAGGCTTCAGTGAAATGTTTCCTTGACATTTGTTGGATCGTGTTTGAGTTTCCTATTTTCTTTTTTCCTGTGTGAGTTGTGAAGACAAACCAAAACGCTCAACCCACGTGTGCATTCCCACCCGCTCTATAAATCTCGAAGGTAATCCAACCTCCCTCGTTTCATCATCATTTCGAGTTTGTGAGCAAGTGCCTCCGAGCCAGAGGACATTGTCGTCGTCGCTGGCATCGGATATTTGGCACGCGTGGAAAGGACCCAACCTTGCGTAAATAGAGACTCGCATCGCAGACGAGAGGCGGTTGTTGCTCTCTAAATCGGTGAATTATGACCGGCGCAATTTATTACCGTTGGTGGCTATCGGTCGGCGGGGAGAGACAGCCGCCCAGTAACGGACACAGCGCGATTATGGCCATGAGCGGAATGATTTCCGCTTTTATGTCGTTAGTGCCACCGACAAAAAATGAGATTTTCCACTAAATATTTCATGAGAATGTCAGGAAACGGAAAGACAATGTGCGATGGCTTGTTAGGCTCGATTGAAAGGAATAAAAATGAAATTAAGTTAGAATGGGAGCATTATTGAAATTGTGCTTCGTTATTAGTTGTATAGCCTTGAAAATCGAAATATATTCCATGATTATCATCATCCTACATTGGACTCGTATTGACCTTACTCGAGTTTACTTAAGTTCGCACCATATGTAATAAATATGAAAAATTAGATAATGTGACCGCCAATGTTTCGAAAATAAAAGTGAAAGAAAAATGTTGTTATAGTTCCGTAAGAAACGGTTAAAATTTAATTCCAATTCATACAACAGCTCTGTTGGCAACCCACCTCTTTTAGTACTTCACATTTTGGATCCTCTCATTGGCAGGTAAAAAAGAAGTTTAAAACGAGGGATCATCCTTCTTAAAAATGGTAATTAATGGATGCTAATTTCTAATTGAAGTCAAAGGCGGTAAAATCCGAAGAAAACGTTGACAATCATTAACCTCCATGATTTTTCCATTACACTTTTGGAAAGTTTTCTTTTTTTAGTCTATGAGAAAGTCTACAACTAATCCTAGTCTAGCAAAATATGATAAAGTGAAAATTTGTTTTGACGGTAGAGACTTATCCGTGCTAAGCCTGGATTGAACTCTTTCATACTCATTACCCATTCAAATCTCCACTCAAAGATATAAACTTTCCCGACGGATCTCTTGTTGAACTTTTAAACGGTTGGAAATGCTTTCCCGTGACTTTGAATTATTCATCAGACCAGCCGGCCGGGTCCCACGCCCAACAAACAGCGGCCGCAAATCACACCCGAAAGCAGCCCGAAGGCACGAATAAATTGGAAATGAATCGCACCGAGACAAAGGTGTCATAAATTTGTGAAAAACGCCAGAAAGAAAAATACGTCGTTGGAAATACCTATGTGCTGAGAAATGGGTGGACGGGAGGTGTTATCACATACGTTGCTATATTGTCGGCGTAGCACCAAATTAGAATTCGGAACCGAACTTCCTTCCGGACTTCCGAACCGAACTTTTTTCCGAACTGCCGTAATCTGGAAAGGTGACGTAACATCCATGTTACAACATGCATGTTTTCCATATTTCTGTTAAAGAGGTCGATGAGTAGTACTCGTTAACACCATTTTTGGAAAATGGCGTATACGTCACTGTCGCGTTACCGTCTCAAGCACTTAGTTGCAACCTCACTTCTCAAGTATTCTTCAACGACTGCCCGCCTCTCATTATATTAAAACCCGTTAACCCCTATACGACACCAATACTCATACTTATTCCTCAGGGCAAGGATGTTATCGATCATTTAGTAATCTGCGTTCAATCATTTAGTAATTTGTCAATAACTCATTCCAGAGGCCTAATTTCAAAATGTATTGTATGGTGGGCTTTTAGTCCGAAGGTTTTTCTACAACTCTCCTTAACAGGTCGATGTTCGAATTCCACTATTAAAGGAGTTACGGTGCTAGTTTTTATACTTATACTAAATGATAACAAAATATGCAATCATTTAGTCTAAGTTACTGCTACTAGCGCTATAGCTCCGTTATTAGCGAAATTCAAACAACGAACTGTTAGGCAGAGTTGTAGATAAACCTTCGCACTAGAAGTCCACCATACAAAATATTTGGAAATTTAGTCTCTGGAATGAGTTATTGACGAACTACTAAATGATCGAAGGCAGATTACTAAATGATCGATAACATCCTTGCCTCAGGGATGTAGTCAGCAGTCTTACAACCTTATTCATAACTCTACAGTCACTTTTTCAGATTACGGCAGCGAAGTTTCATCTGTTAAACTAAAGAATGCGTTGTTTAGCGCATTTTTATGTGAATCTAGCGCACTGCTTTCGAGGGTGGGATCATAGATATAATTATCAAGATGTTGGATTTAGAGCAAATTAGTACTCATTTTATGGTTCCATGTACTAATATTTCGGTACCCAGTAAAATGAGGCAACGCATCAACATAAATTTTCATTGTTCTAATTTCATACTGTTGTCAAGGTTATCAACCTGACTGTTTATTTATTATTTTCCAATGGTTTGCGGATGTTCAAGGAATAAGATTCTTTAGGTTTTCCTAAACTAAAATATTTTATTTGTTTTCCAGATCATCGCTAATTAGGCTGACCAGATCATTTCGGTGAAAAAACGGGACAAACGCGCTTGCAAAACGGGACATGTCAAAAAATTCGAGAGCTGGGGAAATTTCAAAATGTATGGGCTTAATTTTCGTAGCCATTACTTGAACGCATCCTGGAAAATAACGGTTTCTGAATTCCGTCATTTTTCTTTTCATATGACCAGGCCAACTACGTAGTATGTACCGCAGAGATGACTCCTAGATATTGAGTGAATTCAGGAATACCATAATACCATAAGTCACTTAATAGCTTGGAATCGAGGGGATAAGAAGAAAGCGTGGACCTCCCGTACCAATTTTCATTTCCTTGTAAGAATTTAGAAATATTTTAGAGTGAATCATTCACCACTATAACTTTCTATTGTATTAAGTTAGTTGTGGAAAAATACTAAACTAAAAATATTTCACTCTTCAATGGAAAGCAGACAAAAACACGAAGGAATAGAAAATCACGCATCTTTCAGTATAAAAAATGGGATTTTTTTTGCATGCATTATGGTATTGTTATGGACCAATATCGAAAACTTTTCCAATTCTGAACATTTGAAAATAACAAACAATAGTCAAAGTACCAATCTAATCAATTCACAGTCCTTTTTGATCGAAATTGATTTTCAATGACGCTAAAAGTAGCCTCACACTTCGGGAATCTTGTCAATTGATTTTGTTCCCATGTGTCGTAACCGCCGACCGAAGAACCGGATTGAATGGACAAAGTGACGCCATCTTCTACTAGAAGACGTTCTTCATGGCTGGCCATGCTAACGTATGCACCAGCCGAAACCATAGCAGCCGAATGTTCCTCTTGGTGCTCCATTTCGCGTCCGTCGCTGTTAGCTATCCTCAAAAGACTGACTCATCTTTTCCTCTATTTCCTTTGACTCTACAAGAACTCTCCAAAGAGCCCTTCAACTATCACCAGGTCTAAAGAGAACTTATCTAGATAAAAGTCAGGAAGAATTTCTACCAAAGCTTATCAAGGATAGTGATCTAGATCACATTTTGTTTGTATAGAGTATCATCTGTAAAGGGGTTGTGTTCCAATTGCTCTAATCTCTTCTATAAATAATTATTATTTTATTTGTCAATTTATATTTCGTATCTATTACCACAATCCCCCTCTCCTCTACTCTGGGTAAAAATTTCCTCGAGACCTAAATATTCGGAAATAACATGATTCATCTATATAAGTATTTTGAATAATTGGTTTGTTTTTTTGTTTAGAAAAAAATGTGTACGTAAAAAAATATATCACCAAATTGATCAGTTTTGGGTGAGACAAATTAAATAAAATTGATAACATCACAGATAGCATGTAGCACTTGATAACATGTGCTTGCTACATCATTGTGGAGTGTTTTATATAACAACATCATTAACGAAAATGCTGCGCAAGAAAATCATGTAGTATTACAAATTGTAAAAACCTGTTCAACAAATCGTTACAAGCATATACTGCTTTTGAGTTTACTTCAGAAACATGCATGTTGAGACTATATGAAAAATAAAAAATGTGTGCACACACAGGAAAAAAAATCCGTGGTAAAGCTACTATTTTGTAGACTTCTCTGTTTTTAATACTACAATGAAATTTCAGTAAATTTTACCATTCGGAATGGTACTTTCGACCAAGGTTTCGACTGCAATGTTCTTTGCGTGACTATGCGTTATCATTGTATTTAAGTGAGTAAAAATCAATCACTGTGTATTTATAGATTCGTTTCCGTGTATTATTTGTTTTCCCAATAGGCCTTTTTGCGAATGCTCTCAAACGTTTCACATCGTTTCACACGCTGTCAAAATCAGGTCAACGTCACGATTTTCCCCTTTTTGTTTTTTTTTTTTTTTAGCACGACTTTTCCATCCGGGACGGTTTTAAAATAATCGTGAAAAACTGTATGAAAAATATGGGAATACGTGAACATCGTACCGAAAAAAACAGTGTGGAATATGTAAGAACAAGGTAAACGACATCTCCATTCCATCAGACATTCACGGTTCAACTGGCTATCAGTAGCTTACCTGCTTTACTTCGTTTACATTCATCAGTCATCACGTAGTTGTTTAAAATGCACTTTAAAATAGGCTTTCGGTGGAACATCATTTTATTCAACTCATGTCTGGTACAAGTAGGTAAATCGCCGTTTCGGTTAGTAATAATAAGACCACAATATCACCAGTATTATGACATTTTATTTGACCATTTTAGTGTGAAACTTGAATTAATCATTTGTTAATCGTAAACATTATACAGCACCATGTCCTTGTACTTACTCGGCATTTTTGTGTTTCGTCTCAGTCGAAGCGCTTCATCAGCTACCTGATTGTCGGAATCTAATTTAATATCCTTTGTATTCCCAGCTTCACTGTTAGATGGATTATTATCTGGTGCAATACACTCAGCTGCAATGTCGTCAGTATGCTCTGGATTCGCCGAGATAGGTTCAGCAGTTTCCACAACTCGTTTCGCATCTCCAATGTTGCGGGAATATACTACGCCTTGGTCACTCCGAACAACTATTTTTGCACCATCTCTAGCAAGAATAGTATACCTTCCCGGACCAAAGTTAGGATCTGATTTAAGTCGTTTTGATTGTGCTAAAACGATTCTATCTCCAACCTGTAAATCGGATGTCTTAGCACCACGTCTAGCATCGGCATACATTTTGCTCTCATGTTTTGCCAAAACATCTCTTTCTCTTATGTCTTCACGGTCAAGTCGGGAAGACGAATTATTTTCCCATAGACATGGGAATGTGCCACGATGTTTCCATCCTACTAATAGTTCGAATGGCGTTACACCAAAACGTGAAAGGGGCCGCACTTTATTATGGGAGTGAACGTATTTTTCAAGTTCCTTTCTCCAATCCGTTTTATCCAACTTAGACGCCGCCAAAACCTTCTTGATCCCTTGATTTTGACGTTCGATTGCCCCGTTGGACTGAGGGCTCAATGGGATTGATTTTTGAATCTTGATTCCTCTATTCTCCCATATCTTAATGAAATTGTCACTTTGAAATGGGGGCCCATTGTCACTCTGAATGACCAACGGATACCCCCAAATCATGAAAACTTTGTTTAAGGCTTGAACAGTAGCTTCTGCATTTATCGACTTCATCTCAATGACATGTAGATACCTGGAGTAAATGTCCACAATAACTAGGAACTCGCCGTAACCAAACTCCTTGTCGGTGTAAAAATCGATTTGCAGAACTTCCCATGGGTTGCGCGGAAGTTCTCTACTAATCAAAGGAACCGGAGGGTTTCTTTTTGACAGTAGAAGACACGTTTCGCAAGCTTTCACATACAGCTCTATTTCGGTGCTCATTCCTGGCCACCAGAAATATTCACGCATTATGCGTTTTGTCGACGATACTCCCATATGCCCCTGGTGGGCGGAAACTATTGCCTTCCGGCGCAGTGTTATAGGAAGAACGATTCTGTCATTTTTGAATATTATACTTCCGATGATTCTAAGCTCCTTCGCTTGAAGCTGGTACATCTTCAACTCGTTTATCCACTCTCCAGTATCCATAGCTGTTTTGACTTTGCAAATCTCTTCATCATTTTCGGAAAGCGCTTCTATTTCATTCCATGAAATCTCCATTGCTCCGCAATCGAGGTAGTACAGCAAATGTTTGTCATCTGCATCATCATCGAAGGATCTATCTGGCACATTCTGCTTGACCAGACGGGAGAGAGAATCTGCAAGGTTTGAATTTCCTGGTATCCTTTTCACCGTAAAGCTATATGGCTGCAATCTTAAAGCCCAAGACTCCGCCCTGGTGACTGCTCTGCGACCAATACGATGAGAACCATTGAAAATAAATTCGTTGGCCTCCGAATCAGTCCAGATAGTGAAGGATGTACTCATTAAGTACATCGAAAATTTTTCCACACCCCAGACCATAGCCAACGCTTCTTTCTGTGTCTGGGGGTATTTCTGTTCAGGAAGAGTAAGGGCCTTTGAGGCACAAGCTATAACTCGAGGATTGCTTTCCTTATCCAGCTGAACTAGGACAGCTCCCAGACCGTACGGAGAGGCGTCCACATAAAGCTCCGTTTTATCAAGCCTGCTGTAGTAGCCTAAGGTAGTAACAGTTTTCCATGCATCGTTTTTCAAGAACAAGAATTCTTCCTCCAATTCGGCATTCCAATAGAAGCTTTCGGACTTGGCCAATTGTCGCAACTTCCACGTCCTTTGAGCTCTGTTGGGAATGAATTTCTCGATGAAGTTAATGAGCCCCAAGAAGCTTTTCACTTCAGCAAGAGTCTCTGGGCTCCTGAAGTTCTGAAGTGCGGTGATCTTCCCTTCCTCTAGTTTCCAACCATCGGACGATACCACGAATCCTAGAAACGATACTTCCTGCTGTCCAAACATGGATTTTTCTTCGTTGATGCATACATTATGGTTCTTCAAACAAGCCAACACTTTCGCCAAGTTCCTATCGTGTTCGTCCTTCGTTTTTCCAAAACCATTATGTCATCCAAATAATTCACTTTCCCTTCACAGTCGGCAAGAACAATAGTTTGCAATACCTCCTGAAAAATGTCAGGGCATTACATAGTCCGAAAGGAAGTCTTTTATATCGGTAGAGTCCATCCCCGAAAAGAAATTCGTCAGGTGACGGAATTTTCATCCAACTCTATGTGGAAAAGGCACTTCTCAAATCAATGGTTGAAAACCATTTCGCACCGTGGAGTTCCATTAGAATGGATTCAAATGTAGGCATCTTAAAAGGGTTCTATGGATGCTTTGATTTGGACCCTTAAATCAATCACAAGTCGAACATCGTCCTTGCCTTTGGGGACTACGAGCAAGGATGAACAGAATGATCTGTCCATCTCTGTAGTCACTTCCTCTATTATCCCCGATGTTAACAGATCATTTAGCTTCTGTTTAGTCAACTCCTTGAATGCCATTGGAATGTTGGTATACACGTTCCTCGATGGTGGAATACTTGGGTCATATCTTAACGTTACCGGAGGAACATTGAACTTCGGGAATTCCTTGCATTGAACCGTTCGCTCGACTCTAGCGGCTTCCGAGTTACACTGGGTTTGCATCAATTGATTACACTGTATTGGTACTTTCAACCCAATGTCAAGCACACTGTACCTGATCGCTGTATTAAACCCAAGTAGTGCTCGCTTTTCATCGACAACGTAGAATTTCTCAATGGTGATTGGTCGCTCTTCCGAAATAAAAAGTTCGGCTGAAAATGTGGCCAATACTTTTATATAATTGACCGAGGCGTATGCTTTCAAAGGCTTGTCAGTGGTGTATGCTAGGGCTATAATATTAGAAGCAGCTTTCAAAGGCTTGTCAGTGGTGTATGCTAGGGCTATAATATTAGAAGCAGCTTGTTGGTCGGTCATAATTTGATCAAACGACTTTTTCGTTATAGTGTTCACCTGAGCGCCTGGATAAATAACAGAAAAGAGGTCAAACATTTTTTTTGTAAAGTGTAGAAATGCATGACACACCTGAATCTATTACGAACTGGACTTCGACTCCTGCTACTCGACCGGTCACAATAGCGTCATCAAATGAGAAGATCGACGAGTGTGGTTGTACGCTATCTATCTCATGACTAGCTTCTTGTTGGCTTTCAAAACGCACTTTCTGTAAGCAATCAAATTATGTATTTTATTTCGTGTTTCCATATATTCGACCATTGATTGCCTTGGAGCAACGTAATTCAGTTTAATATGATCAAACTCATTGCGACGTTAATACAACTACATTTATGGATTGTTTTTTTTTTTACAGGTTTTATAAAATAGCGTATTTCGTTTCTAAATAAGTCAGTTTGTTCATTTATTAATATTGAATATTTTATTTATTTCAGAAATTGCGAAACGATAAAATGACAAAATAAATTCAAATGCAGGAAATTCAACAGTTATTTATCAAAATGAGTTATTACTGAATTACTCTGGTTCCTCATCAATCTCATGTACCTTGGTGACTGGTTCAAGATGCTCAGCTTTGCTATCTACAGCTGCGATTTGTTTGATCCTTCCTTGCTCTTCGGATTCTGCTGGTCGTTTCCAAGATCTACGTTGGATTTGCTGATTCGACGATGTGCACAAGCGAGCAATGTGGCCCATACGACCACACGTGTGACACACTTTACCAGCTGCTGGGCAAGTGAAGGATCGATGGGAGAAACTACCACATCTCCAACAACTAGATCCGCTTTGATTACGTAGTACTCCTGTGTTAAATCCTGGCAGCGCTTCTGACACCACGATAACCGCGAGGCACTCCTCTCCCTCTCCAGTTGGCTTGGAAGTTTGTTGGTCGTTGTGTTTGAAACTCCGAAACATTCTGCGAAACTGCGGCTATGACCGCTGGTTCGTCTCGGCGATGGATTCTTTGGAACTCCTCTTCATTTGCTTTCTCCAATTCCCGATCTCGTACCAAGTCGATCAGATCTTTCATGGTTCCTTGCTTCACCCAATTCCTGTGAGCAAGTATGCGAACCCTGCTATCGCTTGCACCCTTAGTTACTACGCGAACAACGGCCTCCATTTCTTCCTCTCTACCATAGCTACATAACTTGGCTGTAGTAGCCACTCGTCGGACGAACTCTATGCTACTTTCGTTTAATGCCTGAGACAAGTTCATCAGCTTACCGCGTTGGGACAAGATATAAGCTCTGGAACCGAAATAATCATCCAGCCGTGCCAAAGCATTCGAGAACGGCTCTGATTTCTCATCAGGCATTCCTGGGGCTGAAACCGTTGTGCTGAAAATTTCTCGCAGTTTCGTTCCCGCTTTTATCTTGAAAACTCCAAATTTAGCCATCTCATCAGCTGAGTTGACGAGTTGCAGTGAAGCAATCAAAGTCTCTTTCCAAAATTCATATGCTCGCTTATCAATTTCAGTTTCGCCTTCAGTTGGTACACACTCCGGAACGTTGAGTGTACCTAGAGTCCAACTATTCATAGTTGCAAGAAACAAGGATCCTTGCCTGGCATCTGTCATTTCTTCTCTAGTAGTGCCGATAGAACCATTACTCACACTTTGATCAGCGGATAGTCTCGTCACTTGTTCTCGGAGGAAATTGTTCTTCTCCACCGCCTCCTTCAACTCTTTAATTAATTTCTTTTTGAAATTTTTCTGAAACAAGCAAAATTTCTAGATAAATATATTTTCTTTGGAAGGGTTGCAATTCAATTATGTTTGTTTCTGTGCACCTATTTCATTTACTTTGTCGTTTCGTTCTCACTTTTTTTTACATTTACCATTATCCGCATTTCTTATGATTTTTTTTCATACTTCAGAAAACTTGACTTCAATTTTTTTGTTTCTTATGTTTTCAGCTGAATCATGTATTTTTTTAATCAATTATTTTTTCGATCAACTATTTTTTCCAACAATTATTTTTTTGACCATTTATTTTCCTTTCAATTTTTTTCATTTCTCTTTAACTCTCACGGCTTACACCAACCAAATTCTCACATTTTCATGTATTTTTTCAATCAACTATTTTTTTTTTCAACAATTATTTTTGATCATTTATTTTTTTCAACAATTATTTTTTTCGGCCATTTATTTTCCGATCAATCATTTTCCCATTTCTCTTTTTTTTCTACCTCTTCCGGCCTTCAACTACCGGCCGGTAATTATTTTCAATCACTCCGTTTTTTAGTTTCTAGATTAATCTTATTCCTCATTGGAAATACTTACGCTTTCGGTGGTTCGGTTGCGCTACCGGCTGAGCCAATGTCGTAACCGCCGACCGAAGAACCGGATTGAATGGACAAAGTGACGCCATCTTCTACTAGAAGACGTTCTTCATGGCTGGCCATGCTAACGTATGCACCAGCCGAAACCATAGCAGCCGAATGTTCCTCCTGGTGCTCCATTTCGCGTCCGTCGCTGTTAGCTATCCTCAAAAGACTGACTCATCTTTTCCTCTATTTCCTTTGACTCTACAAGAACTCTCCAAAGAGCCCTTCAACTATCACCAGGTCTAAAGAGAACTTATCTAGATAAAAGTCAGGAAGAATTTCTACCAAAGCTTATCAAGGATAGTGATCTAGATCACATTTTGTTTGTATAGAGTATCATCTGTAAAGGGGTTGTGTTCCAATTGCTCTAATCTCTTCTATAAATAATTATTATTTTATTTGTCAATTTATATTTCGTATCTATTACCACACCATGTGCTCCCAAAAAAGCGGTGCTCATGCAATTTCGACGCGGTAAGGTAAAAAATCTTGGCCAATTTATAGCCTGGTTTATAGCTCGGCCTCTCGGAGATTTCCGCCGGATTGTATTTTAAATGGAGCCGAATTTCTAATTTTTCATTACGGAATCCCATAAATCTCGTCCACACACATGGGAGCGAAATTTGCAGACAAGTTCCGGATATGTGAAAATCACAACTACGTGGGGACTTTAGATCTAGCCCTTAAGCCGGCCAAATTTTCCCTCGGTTTCAAACTGCCATAAACTCGATTTTATTCAGTTGATATTTAATATTTTTTTATGCCGTTGTTTTTTACAGTGGATGATTTCGAAATAGTCAGAATTATTCAGCAAAACTTTGAACGATTCGAAAAGAATCAAATGATTGAACAACAGTACCTGCTTCGGAAGATTCAAAACAGAATAATGTACAGGGGTTAGTCAAAAAGGTTGAGATAGGCAAAATTTTGTCGAAGCTCAAATCAGCATAACTTTGCGTAGAATGATTCGATTTTGATGAAACCGGGACCATCGGACGCGGAAACTCTCCTAATATACTGTCCCTTTGCAAAATCTCAGAATGACTCTTGGCCACCGAAGATGTTCCGGGTTTTCCGAGGGTATGTTAAAATGCTTTTTTTTCTTCTGCTTGTAATTTTATGTGACGTTCACTGTCATAATGTTTTATCCTTTCCTAAGAAACTAGAACTAATATGCTGACCAATGCTGGCTACAGATTGAAAATCCGTTAGGTATACGCAGAGATATGGCCATTTTCGTGAAAACGGAACGGGATTGGTCATACACCCTGGACAAATGTCACTTTCGCAGAACACCCGGAGCCTGTTACAAATTGGCCAGAGAGTCTTACAGTCATCAAAATGTATCTTTAACCCTTATGCGGCCAACAAAAAAAACACACGTGGATGGCCGACAGGGTACCCGTGTTCCACTAAATTGATATTCTCATAATTTCAACAATTTTCAACCGATTTGGATAATTTTGACAGTTTTGGAAACAGAAACTCATATACTTTTTGGCCATTGTCAAGGTTTACAGCTTATGCCCATGGTTATACAAGAAATCTTTGAAGTAAGGCTTAAGAGTCTACACGCGTAACCAAAGGCCATTCAACCAGTTTCAAATATGCTACAAGCTCTTTACGCTTCTTAGAACTGAAGGTGTTCACAGTATATGCTTCGGTAATGCAAAATCCCTGAAATGAGGTCTTAGTCATCCGAGAAATCTCTGGAGTAAAGCCTAAAGATCTACTCGCGTAACCAAAGGCCTATAATGCAAATTCAAATACGGTACATGCTCTTTGTGGTACTTAGCATAGAATGCGATAACAGTATATGTACCGAGTCATCCAAGAAATCTCTGGAGTAAGGCCTTAAGGTCTACACTCGTAACCATGGGTCTATGAACTTGTCTCAAAAGTGGTACATGCTCTTTGCGCATCTTGAAATTAAATGTGATCACTACATATGTTCTGCGCTATCGAAGAAATCTCTCGGATAAGTCCTCTGGCGCCTTGCTTGCATATGTTCATGGTCATTCAAGAAAACCCTGGAAAAGGCCTTCAGGTCTACACGCGTAACCAGAGATCTTTTAGATTGTTTCAAAAGTGGTACATGCCCTTTGTGGTACATAGAAAAGAGCGCTTTCATTGCATATGTTCATGGTCATCCAAGAAAACCCTGGAAAAGGCCTTAAGATCTACACGCGTAACCAAAGATCTTTCAGATTTTTTCAAAAGTGTTACATGCCCTTTGTGGTACATAGAATAGAATACGTCCATAGCATATGTTTATGGTCTTCCAAGCAAATGCTAGAATAGGCCTCAGGATCTTCACACGTAACCAGATATCTGTGGTACATAGAATATACCGCTTTCATTACATATGTTCATGGCTATCCAAGAGAACACTTGAACAATCCTCAAGAACTTCACGCGTAACCAGAGTTCTTTCGGCCTATTATATACATGCATTTTATGGTACGTAGAATACAATGCACCCATTTCAAATGTTCATGGTCATCCAAGAAAACCCTGGAGTAAGGCATTAGGATCCACACCAGAGATATATCACCTTGTTTTAAATTTGGTACATGCCTTTGGGGTCCATGAATAAAATGCGTTCATGGCATATGCTGATGGTCATCCTTGAAATTAATGGAGTAAGACTTCTAGGCTTACACGAATATCTAGAGGTTCTTTAAGGTCACTCCTTGCGCCGCCTACGTATCGATTGGTGTGCCCCCGAAAACGCGAGCACTTTGAAACTTGGATACCGTGAGGAGTGTCCTTAATCTAATTTTAATATGGTACATGATCTTTGCGATATTAGTCCGTTTTTTTCCCTCACGTTCTCGGCGTGAAGTTGCATCGTTCCAATTTATTTACAATTTGCATTTTCAAAGAATAGACAACTTCATATTAGTGATATAATGAAGTTTGTATACTACCTGGAACCAACAACAACACGACAAAAATAACTACTTGGAATGCTAATATATCAAGATGAGGTTTCACATCTTGTTTATTCTTCAATAACTACCCAGAGCTAATGACAACAACTTGAAGTACTTGAAATGCAAACATATACCAATAGCCTTCCATTCGTGGGTTGATCTGCAGATCATTCCTATATGGAGTTCATAGACTACCTAGTACCATGGCAAAAACAAAAACTACAGCAGACGTTCGATAACTGCAAGCCATTTAACTGCAATGCTTTTTAACTGCAATTCGATAGTTTCAACAGTTTTACAGTTATCGGACCGCTAAACTTCAAACCGATGTCAGACTCAATGACAGCTGCATTGCGCTGCACATTTAGATGCACCTTTATTACATCTGACGTCGATTGACAACCGTTTGACGTCTAGAGTGCGTTGCAGTTATCGAACGGCATTTGATAACTGAAAAGTAAATATTTTGCAGTTATCGAACGGCTACTGTACTAGGATTGCGTACATTCACTCAGATGAGGTTGACCTGATTTTGTCACTCCCAGATTTTGTCTACCCCTGATTTTGCCTAACCCGATTTTATTACGTTTTCGACCCAATTTGCCGCAAACAATATTTTTTTTTTATTTATTTCTTTATTTGAGTGATTTTTAAGTAAGATACAAAGCTCATCACTACCGCAAACAATAGAGATTTTCATGAAATAACTTTCACTGCCTGTAGCTTATTATGAATCATTTATGAGTACCTGTTAATAAGTTCGACATATAATCTTCGACAAAAAATACGGATTCCATTCACGTATTTTGCCTTGCCTTCATTACGGAGCCCACGACAATGAAAACAACTACTTAAAATACATGTATGTTTGTTAGAAGGGGTCTCACAACTTGTTTATTTTCAAATAACTGCCTCCATAAAGGAGGTTGATCTATCGACCTTGGCTCTATTTCATAGACTACCTGGAGCTCACGACGACAACAAGAACTACTTGAATACAAACATATACCAAGATGGGGTCACAAAACTGGTTTATTCTTCGATAACTGCCTCCATTACGGAGATTGATCTACAGAACTTCGGTGGCGTTTGAGCCCACGAAACTAGTGCGCTAGAGAGGTGTTTTCCCTACTAAGCTACGAAGGACCTCCGTCGTCCTCTGCAGCTTGGCGGGTACTGATGAAATCAAATTCACAGCACCGGGCATGTAGGCGAACTCTCGCAATACATTCTCAGAACTAACTCTCTCATATATGTTCTTGTACAATGCCAACCACGTAAGATGAGTATTTAGTATTATCTGGCTCCTACACACTTGCTTCATCACGAACGGCGCTCGATGAAGTAGGGTTGTGTGAGATTGTGCCAGTTGGTCGTCAGATCCCAACCCAACCACATAAGCAAAGAGAGATCGCCTTTCGAGTTTAGTACATTCAAAGTTAATTGACTATGTTCCGGGTATTGAGCCACCCGGAGTGGAAATTAATTACTATGTCTGAAACTCGATTATGCATATGCACAACATGTGATAGATTAAGTTCGGAAAAGGTATTGGAGGAAAACCGCTACCTTCCGTCCCTCCCAGTTGTTCTTCAATAACTGCATCCATTACGGAGGTTGATCCACCGACCTTGGCTCTATGGAGTTCGTAGACTACCTGGAGCCCACGACAACAACAAAAACTACTTGGAATACAAACAATTGATCCGAAGATCTTGACTGCATGGAGTTCGTAGACTACCTGGAACTCACGACAACAACAAAAACTACATGGAATACAAACATATACCAAGAAGGGGTCACACAATTTGTCTATTATTCAATAACTGCCTCCATTACGGAGGTTGATCCACAGACCTTGAATCTATGGAGTTCGTAGACTACCTGGAGCCCACGACAACAAGAACTACTTGGAATACAAACATATACCAAGAAGGGGTCACAAAACTTGTTTATTCTTCAATAACTCCCTCAATTACGAAGATTGATCCACAGACCTTGACTCTATGGAGTTCGTAGACTACCTGGAACCAATGACAACAAGAACTACTTAGAAAACAAACAAATATCATGAAGGCGTCACACAACTTGTTTATTCTTCAATAACTGCCTCCGTTACCAAGGTCGAACCCCATACCTTGACTCTATGGAGTTCGTAGACTACCTGGAGTCCTCGACAACAACAAGAACTACTTGGAATACACACATATACCAAGAAGGGGTCACGCAACATGTTTATTCTTCGATAACTGCCTCCATTACGGAGATAGATCCGAAGATCTTGACTGTATGGAGTTCGTAGACTACCTGGAACTCACGACAACAACAAGAACTACATGAAATACAAACATATACCAAAAAGGGGTCACGCAACATGTTTATTCTTCAATAACTGCCTCCATTACGGAGGTTGATCCACCGACCTTGAATCTATGCAAATCGTAGACTACATGGAGCCCACGACAACAACAAGAACTACTTGGAATACAAACATATACCAAGAAGGGGTCACAAAACTTGTTTATTCTTCAAACGCTGCCTCCGTTACCGAGGTTGATCCCCAGACCTTGACTCTATGGAGTTCGTAGGCTATCTGAAGTCCTCGACAACAACAAGAACTACTTGGAATACACACATATACCAAGAAGGGGTCACACAACTTGTTTATTCTTCGATAACTGCCTCCATTACGGAGATTGATCCGAAGACCTTGACTGTATGGAGTTCGTAGACCACCTGGAATCAATGACAGCAACAAGAACTACTTGGAATGCAAATGACCCGGAACATATACTGTGAAAGCATTATATGCTAAGCACCATAAAGAGCATGTACCGTTTTTGAATTTACACGATAGACCTTTGGTTACGTTAGCAGACCATAAGATCTTATTCCAGGGATTTTTTGGATGACTTAGGCCTTACTCCAGGGGTTTTTGGAGACCCAGAATATATACTGTGAACACCGACTATTCTAAGAAGCGCAATGAGCATGTAATATATTTGAAACTGGTTGATAGTCCTTCGGTTACGTGTGTAGACTCTTAAGCCTTACTTCAAAGATTTCTTGTATAACCATGGACAAAAGCTGTAAACCTTGACAATGGGCAAAAAGTATATGAGTTTCTGTTTCCAAAACTGTCAAAATTATCTAAATCGGTTGAAAATTGGTAAAGTTATGAAAATATCAATTTAGTGGAACACGGGTACCCTGTCGGCCATCCACGTGGTAAAAAAAATCAGATGCCCCTCCCCACGTCCCTCCTCACTGTATCAACGTGATTTTCTCACAGATGCTACATTTTATGGAGTTCTTAGATGTCACTGAGTTTCAGCTTTCAGCTATAAAAATTCATTGAAATATCACCACTTGAATTTGAAAAAGGAACACGGGTACCCCGTCGGCCGCATAAGGGTTAATAAATATCCTATACGCATCGTCCTAGGAAAACATCAATTTTGACACCCATATATGCATAGTTCCAGACGGAGCCAAAACCGGCCCCTCCTGGAAGGCTAGATACTCATGTTTGCATTATTCCTATCTGTTACCATTTCATTATGTTCCCGGAACCGTTTTTACGGAAATGGTTATATCTCTGCGAAGTTTTGATGGATTCTTGATCTACAGCCACAATTGGTCGGCATATCAGTTCTAGTTTTTGGAGAAAGCATAAAACATGATGGAAGAAAACGTCGCATAAAATAACAAGCAATGGAAAAAATGCATCTTGAACATACTCTCGGAAAACCCGGAACATCTCCGGGGGCCAAGAACCAATCTCAGGATCTTCAAGGGGACTGTATACTAGGAGAGTGTCCGCTTCTGATGGTCCTGGTTTTATCAAAATCGGATTATTCTACGCAAAGTTTTGATGATTTGAATTACGACATAATTTTACCTATTTAAACCTTTTTGTCTAACCCCTCAAAATAAACTTATTCTGAAAATAAGAATGTCTGTCCCTGCGCTTCATTTTATTGACGTTGAGGCGTGACCTGATTTTAAGGAAATACTTGTTCACCAAGTTACTAATTCCGTTCAATCAACTGATGAAATTGGCCAAATTTTAATGCCTCCAGAATAAGCAGAAGAAATCATTAATTGTGTCAAAAATCTCCCGGAGAAGCATCTGTCATTAAATGTTAAAATCCTTAAGTAAAATCGATATATGGAAAATACAAAACGGCATATATAGCATTCTTTTAAAAGCAACACTAATGACACAACATCTCAAACTTTTTTATGGGTTTCGTCCACTTTCTTTGGTGAGAGATGAGCCTGACGAGGGCTGTAAATCTCTCTAATAAGGACGAAAAAAACTTTCTATGTAGGGACACGGCAGGTATTTTCGTCTGTTCGTCATAGTCTCGAAAACCAATAAAAGAGACGCTTTTTTGTAAAACTTTGTAAAACGTACCAAATCGTAAGCTCAGGAGAAACGTTCTGCTATAGTGGAGTTCTAGAAAATGTACGTTGCTTTCGTTGGTTTTAGTCCCTACGACGATGGACGGAAATACCTGCCGTGTCCCTATGATCAATGTAAAATCAATGAAAAAACGGGACAAATTGGGGATTTTTTAGATTACGACGGGACATCACAAAAAGGTCTAAAAAACGGGACTGTCCCGTTAAAAACGGTACGTATGGTCAGCCCATCGCTAATGTAAACCTACTGTTTTGCGGATTCAGGAACTGCATGGTCAGGCAGAGGTTAATGGGCGAGTCTTTGATCGTTTTTCCCATGGAAATACAAAAAAGTGTTCTCGTCAAGGTTCCCGTGGAAATGAGGATTTTCTGCAGGGAAATTTAGTCTGCAGGGAAATTTAGTAGAATTTCTTCTGAAAGCTCAGAAGTCCGACGTCCGATGTCCTTCCAGAACTTCCTCGGCATCATTATCCGCCGTCGGATAAACCACTCTAGGACAATCGACTGTGAAAAATCTTATCATTAGTGTGCTACACTTTTGTTTGCAAACATTTTTACTCGTCATGGCCTTTCTATGGGTCGCCTGTCCCTCGTTTAAGTATTTGATGAATCCAATCCAATATAATTCTACTATTAAACAGCGAGCATCCAACACCAGTACATCAACACGTGCATCGATAATAGCTTTGTGTTTGGCAGCAGAGATCCATTTCGGCACTTGATCTTCCACAATTTTTCATCTTCCCGCTTCAGATTTCTATCTTTACCCTCGTCATATTGGTCTGCAAATGCACATACATTCTTACCCTCATAATCACCTAACTTTAGTAATGGCCAGTTCCGTTGCGTCTTAGCGTTGGACGTCATAGTTCGAGGTCAACAAATCCACCCTCTGATGCCGAGCCGTCTCCTCCGCAGTATGATAGGAAAATTTGTTGTCTTCATCATCACCTTGTGAGAGCCCTTATTGATTAATTAACTAACTCCAAGAATTAACTAACTGCAAAATTACTCTTGAGTTGATGATTCGCTTGGATGACGGTTCAAATCGGGCTACCGCCATTATTCTATCATCATCCATTCCTGAATCGATGTCGACATCAGATTTGGCCATGCGGTCGCGCCTGGCTTTGAAATTCTGAAGCATTTGCAGCCGCTAGATGGTGGAATTGGTCAACGATTTTGCAACCTCCTTCAAACCATCGGGCGAACGTTCCGGTTTATGAAGTGTTGCTGAACACTGTCCGGAGAGGCCTAGAACTGTTGCTAGAACGGAAACTTACTTTGGGCATCTTGTCCTGATTGTTGTCGGAAACTTGCATAGGAGCAAAAATACGAGTGGGAATCACACCAAATGAAGAATAACTTTAATTTGCTGTCCATTTGTCGATATCAATGATGATGGGTGAAAAAAGATACAATAAGATTTTTGGAGATGTCAAAGATTCAATATTATGTATAGGGTTAAGGCAGGTATTTTCATCTCTTTATCATAGTTTCGAAAACCAGACACTTTTTGCCAAACTCGTCTGTACCAAATAGTAAGCTCGGGAGAAACATTCTGCTATAGTGGAGTTCTATCAGATGGACGTTTCTTTCGTCGGTTTTAGCCCCTACGACAACGGACGGAAATACCTGCCGTGTCCCCTTGCGTGTTCCTATTATAATATGTGTGGGACTGTAACCTTTATGACACGGAATAAATAAAGTTTATTTCTGGCATTTATCACTTTTGAAAACGAGATGTCTAATAACATTTATGTATCATATTTATATATCTTCGCTACAATCGCTACAAATAGTTCTGATTATTCAATTCAAAATAGAAACAATCTGAAAGGATGAATTGATTAATTCTTTCAGTATTCAAAGGAATATAAAAACTGGAAAAGTCCATTCTCGCATTTGCTGAATTAACACTTTTAACATCTTCTTACGGTCGAGAAGAATGACGCAAGTCTTTGCAAGTCCAAATATTCCGAAACATACACGACATACATATATTGTGGGATTTTTCGACTTAGAAAACTTGTATCATGCTTTTCTGTTCAGACCGAACTTCTCGTGATGTGAAAAGTGTCGGTGTTGGTCTTTCTTAATCTCGTCAGTTATTCGCGCATTGCCTGGCTGCCGGAACAACCCATTCTAGAGGCTTGGATAGTCTGTTGCATCTGGTAGACCCCAGTGATGAGTGCATGGAACGGAAAATCAAGCCCGATGACAAACGCCTGTGAGAAACCTTCACGACATCACTCCCGGAACTATATGATAAAATGTCCAAAAATTTATTTATATATATTTATATATTTTATTTAAAAAACGGAAAAAGCATAGTGTACCTTTCATAGATTTGTATTCAGGTACTCCTACCAGTGTTTGGTCCTAAAAGGATATTTCTTTTATCCCTCGAGTATTTGCTCCCGGGCGAATTTTTTTCCAGTTTCTCAGAGAAACAACAGCCGATGTGGCACTGCTTCCCTGCATGCCTAAAGAAGTTTATTTGAATATATCACAAGGGCTTCATTTAAATATACATTCTAACAGTTACCTACCAGTACATTCAAAGTTAATTGCCTATATGCCGGGTATTAAGCCACCCGGAGTGGAAATTAATTACTATGTCTGAAACTTGATTATGCATATGTACAACATGTGATAGATTTAGTTCGGAAAAGGTATTGGAGGGTAACCGCCCCTTCGGTGGGGTTTGATCCCACGACCCCAGTTCGCATGACAGGTGCTTTCCCTACTAAGCTACGAAGGACCTCCGTCGTCCACCGCAGCTTAGCGGGTACTGATGAAACCAAATTCCCAGCACCAGGTACCAGCTTGTGTGGTCGTGTTGGGATCTGACGACCAAACTGGCACAACCTCACACAACCCTACTTCATTGAGCGCCGTTGCTGATGAAGCAAGTGTGTAGGAGCCGGACAATACTAAATACTCATCCTACTTGGTTGACATGATGTGTACAAAAATACATTTGAGAGAGTTAGTTCTGAAAATGTATTGCGAGAGATCGGCTGGTACCTGGTGCTGGGAATTTGGTTTCATCAGTACCCGCTAAGCTGCGGTGGACGACGGAGGTCCTTCGTAGCTTAGTAGGGAAAGCACCTGTCATGCGAACTGGGGTCGTGGGATCAAACCCCACCGAAGGGGCGGTTACCCTCCAATACCTTTTCCGAACTAAATCTATCACATGTTGTACATATGCATAATCAAGTTTCAGACATAGTTACCTACCGCCAGCTTTCGTTTTCGAAGTTTGTTATTGTTTGAAGAAAAACTTCCGAAAATGTTGCTATGACAGCAGTGCTAAATTTTGTTCTAAGGGCCATCAATAGATTACGTACTGAAGCGACGCCTTCATGTCTGGGTACCGAAGACCGTTCATATCATGCGAAACTGGAACCACGAAAAAATCACCAGTTTCATATTGATTGTTGGTGGGATCTCGAGAAAAATCAATCTTTGATAGAAAATGTCGTCTACCGGATAGACAATATGAAACGATGGGCGCAAAGTTCCAAGGCATAGTGGCTGAAATCGTGTTTTTGCTGCGCTTTTGGGAATAGTACCTTTATTATGCGATTCAGCGTAATGGTGCCTTTCAGACGTTTTATTACTAAGCTGATGCGCTTCTTTGGAGTTAATCTACTTGATGACCTACTTCCTAATATGCGATAAAAACATATATTATATTTGCTAAATCGGTCGGACTCGATTATATTATTACTCGACAATTATTTGTGATTTAATTAACCGTGAATATTGGATCGATTATCAGGAATCCAAAAAAATATGCTTTCTTTAAAAAGGATTTACTGAAAACCAATGAAGGGCGTAGCCAGAGGGGGGCCGTCGCCCCCCTAAATGGTGGAATGATTGAACGGGTACTGAAATGAATTCGCTTAAACATGTGCACTTTACAATCCAATCATATTCAGAAATAGGTTTTTGAAATTCAAAAGATTCCCAAAAAACTTATAAGGGTATCCAGGATCCATACTATATGAAAGTTCAAAACAACTCGAAACATTTCGGGCTCAAGAATTCTCCTAGAAATCCTTCTAGAAGCTCCCCTGGGAACTTCTAAATTCCTCCGGAAAGTTATCCACAAATTCCTCTGAAAATCGTTTGAAAATCCTTCTCCTGTAATTGTAATTTCTCCTTATCTAGAAACCCCCAACTAATTTTTTTAGGAAATTCATGAGGAAGTTTCTTGAAGATTTCTTTTCTTCCCTTCAAGTTTTATTTCTAGACATTTCTTCGGCTATTCTTCCAGGAAAATCTCCGGCATTTCCTTCAGGAATGCATTCTAGAGTTCCTCCAAGAATACATACGGAATTTCCTCCCAAAATTCCGCTAGAAGTTTCTTCAGTAATTTATGACGGAAATCCTCCGATTTCGCTCCATAATTTCATCTGCTAATCTATAAAAAAATTCTTCGGAAATTCTTCTAGAAACTGCTTCGGGCATTCCTCCAGGAACTCTTCCTTAAATTCCTCCGGGATAACTTCCAGGAATTTTTCCGGGAATACCTCTATAAATTCAATAGCGAAATCCTCTAGAATTACATTCTGGAATTCTTTCCGCAATTATTTCAGAATATCCTTCAAGAATTCCTCTAGAAATTTCTCTAAGAATTTCTCCAGGAATTCGTCCAAGTATTTCCTCGGAAATACTTCCCTTCCTTCAGGAATTTCTATGGGATTTTTTCGAGGGAATTCTTTGAGGATATTTGGCAGAAATATCAAAGGAAATGGGATTTCGTAAGTTCCTTTAGAAATTCAACTCCGGGTATTCCATCGGCTGTTCCTCAAATTTCTCCGGGAGTTCCACTAGTAGTTCCTCCGGAAATTCATTCAGACTTTCTTTCAGGAATTCATTTAGGCTTTCTTTGGGAATTTATCTACAAATTCCTTCAGAAGTTCCTCGAAAAATTTCTCTGGGCTCTGGGCGAAAAAGCTCCTCCGGGAGGCCATTTAAGAATTCTTCCAGGAGTTTCTCCTGGAATTCTTACGGAAGTTCATCCAGAAGTTCTTACGAGAGTTCCTCCAGGATTTCCTCCGGAATTTCTTCCTCTAGTTCTTCAATAAATTCATCTAGAAGTTCCTCCGGCAGTTCTTCCGAAAATTCCTCTGATAATTTCTCTGGGAATTCCTACAGAAATTCCTCTGGAACACTTCTCGAAGGAACACCCGGAGAAACTGCCGGTGAAACTCCCGGTGAAATGCTCATAAAAACTGCTGGTGGATCTCCCGGAGGAATTCACGTAGGAACTGCTGGAGGAGCTCCCGTAAGAACTCCTGGAGGAATTTCAGGAGAAACTCCGAGAAAAATTCCTAGAGGACCTCCCGGAGGAACTCCCAGAAAAACTATCGGATGAACTTCGGGAGGAATTTCTAGCTAATTTTCTGAAGAAAGCCTAAACCATTTCCTAAAAAAAGCCTGAATGATTTCCTGGAAGAGCTACTGGTGGAACATCCGGAGGAATTTCTGAAGAAACTCCCGGGAGAATTTTTAAATGAACCCCCGGAGGAACTGCCAGTGAATCTACCAGAAGACTTCTCGGAAAAAAATCTTGGAGAATTCATCTTATAGACAAATCTCGTCTAGCTGAAACCTTTGTAGGGGTATGTAGCAGGACCATCATCATCATCAGAGGACCTCCCGGAGAATTTCTTGAGGAGCTTCTGAAGGAATTTCTGTACAATTCCCGGAGGAAATTCTGGGAAAATTCCCGGCAGAATTTTTAGAGAGCCCCCGAAGGAACTGCCGATAGAACTACCGGAATAATTCTCGGAGGTAATCCTGGAGGCATTCTTGGAGGATCTGCCGGTTGAACTCCTGGAAGAATTCCCGGAAGAACTCCCGGAGGAATTTTCGAATAAATTTCTGGAGGATGTCCAGTGGAAATCTTGAAGTTTCCACCGGAATTCTTCCAGGATTTCTTAAGGAATTAATCTAGCAATTCCTCCAAAAATTCCATTGTTGATTTTAATTTCGGTATAATTTCTGCATAAATTTTCGGTGGAATTCCTGGAGAAATTCTTTGAAATTTTCCCAAGAAATTATTCGAAACTTTCACGTAAAAAAATATGGAATTTACACAGGAAGGGAATGTTTATTCCAAGGTACAATTTTTCAGATTTTTTTATGATAAACAGCACGAGAGAATTATCTGAAGGATTCCCTGCAGAACTTATAAAGGAATTCGTGGAGGATTTCTTGGAGTAAATAATGGTGGAATTTTTGGTCAATTCCCGGCGAAATTGATGGTGGAATTCCTGAAGACATTGCCGAAGAAATTGCTGGAGGCATTCCTGAAGAATCGGGGCGTGAATGCGTCACGTTTATTGGCATTACGTTTTAGTACAAAACGCTGACGCGCAACGCGCTCTTGTGATTCAGCCTTTACTGTTGGTTGTGGATTTGGTTTCAAAGTGTTTGGAGCTTAGAACGAAAAAGTACCAAGAACTAATATTCATGTGTTTTTATAAAAGTACGATTCAGAAGACCTAAAAAATTTTGTCCCCCCCCTAATCGAAATCAAGGCTACGCCCATGAAACCAAGTATTGGATAGCAGCTAGTCAAAGAAAAATAATGAGGTAGTCTTTATATTAATGATATAAATTATCTAGCAGCTTTCGAAACTAGAAACGAATCAAAAATTAAAAATCACCTCTTACCAAGGATGGTTTCAATCATTGCTAATTTAGGTTCGATTCAGCTAAAGTTGATCAATAACTCGTTTCAGAGGCTGATATCATTCAATATGGATTTTAAGCACGATGTTTTTTTCTACAACTCTGCCGAACATGTTGTAATCCCACTTGTTGTGGATTCAAAGCGCTAGTTGCAGTAGTCATACTAAATGATTGAAGTTTAATTATCATTTTGTGTCTATCAGGCCACATCTCTCCATTCTCGGTTGCGACTCACACTAACCAAGTGATTTTGTAGTTGGTTCGTCTACCTGTAACCTGCCAAATTGTTTACATTAGAAATTTACCTAAATTTACGATACATAATAAATTATTTATAAAAACTTACTATTTACATAAACTACTACTTATTATTACTCTTAAAAATTATGTAACTTAAAAGTAATGGAATTGAATTAAAATAAAACTGAACATTGAAACATCGAATATTGGAATACGAAAATTATCCTGCACATCCCTTCACCCATCCCGAATCACACCCGTAACGCACCGTTGACGGCGACTGTCAACGCGACAGTTCACCAACAGAGATGCCAGATTTGAAGACATGTCTTCAATTTGAAGACATTTGAATTTCTGTGAAGACATTTATTTCGTGAAGACATTTTGAAGACTTTTCAAAATATTTGAAGACTTATCTACTTATTTGAAGACACTTGAAGACAATCAATAAGCCAGCGAATAGAAAATACAATTTCACTACTTACTCATAAGCTTATAAATTCTGCGACCTCTATGTAAACTAGGTATATAAATATTACAAAAGTTATAATAGTCTTTGTCTCGAGCAGAGGCGCATCCACGTTCCGAGTCGTGGGTAGGACAAATATAAATCATTAGCATTAAGCGTTTCGAACAAATTCGTGCGTGTAACAAGCCTAAACCACCCTAAACTGTTGCATGAGAATAGCATCTCTACCATCCGTTACCACAGATGCACTATCCAACAGTCGATATCTGTCCTGGCCACGTGCCTGCGACTGTTTAGGGGAAAGGATGGGCACCTAGTGAAGAAAGGTATAGAGAACTAACAAGAAACACATGAAGAACTAAGCCATACAGAATAAGAAAGGAATGAACCTGCGACCGAACCCACGACTTCCTTCCCTAGGCAGAAGCGGTATAGCCACTAGAACACCGAGCTTGTCTCCGACAGTTCTGGTGTTGAGAAATCGATGCGCGTTAAACCTATACTACCGCTGTATAATCGATTCTAAAAATAATTAATCAGGACTTGAAAAGTTATCGCGGCACTCACATAACTTGAAAAAATTTCTACGATTTTCATTGCAAATATTGCTTTTCCAAAATTAGGTGGAAAGGCATGAAGGGAAGACATACATCTTCGAATTCCTATGATTATCGAAAATTTTCACGAGCTTTCAGCATATGTCACGGATCACATAAATTGGTATAAATTATCAATGGGTTCTATCAATTATTGCCGTATGCTAGGATTTTAAAAATAACTTTCTAACATGATTATTGATCTAGCGATTCAAAGCAAATTACCGAGAAATCGCATGATTGTCAAAAAAGCTTTTCGGGAACTCAGAATCCTTTACGGTCCAGATTTCAACCAGGGATTTGGGAAGTTTGTGGTTACTCAGATTTCAGATTTTCAATTAATCTTTTGAGGTTTGTATAAAAAAAAATAGTGGGCTTCTAATAATTCGTTAAAACGTTCTTTATTTATCATAACTTTTGATAATTTTAATCAATCGTATTTGCCGATTTCAACAATTTCTATTATACCTTTAGACCAAGGATGTTTTTGATCATTTATTAAACTTGGCTCGATCTTTTAGCAGTTCATTCCGGAAGCTGAATTCTAAAATGTGTTTATGGTGGACTTCTTGTGCGAAGGTTCGCAACAACTTTATCTAATAGTTCTTTGTTTGAATGCCATTTACAACAAAGTTGCAGTCAGTTAGACTAGATAATTGGAATTTTCCCAAGTAACAATGAAGCTATATATACTTGCAAATAATACAGCCATTAAAGTTGACTTAAAGTGGAAAAAGGCCCTTTTACGACCAAAATAATGCTTAATTACTTTGACATGTTGAAATAAAGCATAAGTGATGCATTGCTGCATTCGTAATGCTGAAGTAGTTTATCGTTGCTTGACAGTTGATGAATAAATGCATCTTACAGCGTTAAAACTGATCTAATGCCATTAGCATTTAGTATGCTGATTTGTGATTAATTAGATGCAATAATTAATGCCTGGTGGTTACTTGGGTTGATATTTTAATTAAATTTGAAACCACCATTCGCTAACACGCAGATTCTTGCCAGCCTTGACTTCATCCTACCATAATCATGGGTAGGACAATGCTTTGGCTGTCCCACCCAAGAAAATCCATGCGTAGGACATGTCCTACTTGTCCCACCAACTCCCGGCGCCACTGTTCTCGAGCTTAGAATCTCAAACATAAAATACATTCACACTAGCCGGTTGATAACTGCAACGCATTTTAAACCTCATACACACTTAACTTTGAGCTGTGCGCTGGTCCCGATGGTAGCATTCGTTTGAATTTTTCTTGGCGGCGTCTTTAAAAAGGTATTTCGATCATTTCGGAACGCAATGACCTATCTAATTTGCGGCAAACATTGACTGAATTTTTCTATGACTAGATTTAATCTATTCAACCGTTGAGCTAGAACCAGAACTCTTTGAATTTCCCGTGGATTTTTAAAAGACTTCAGTGAAAATTAAAATCGTGAATTTTATAAGGAGAATTTCCGATGAGGAATTTCGTGTCTAAATTTAGGAGAATTGAAATTAAAAATTCAGTTAAAATTATCGTGGAAATTTATAATAATTTCCGTTAAGAAAAAATAAAGGAAACACTCCAAATATTAAACGGGAAATTCTACTAAGCCCCCAAAAAAAAATCCCTTTTGATTTCCACAAGGAATTTGCCTCAATTAATTCCCATAGAAAATTCTTACGAATGTCGACAAGAAATTGAAAGTGTCTTGAATAGATATTTCTCAGATATCCCATAGTAAATTACTACAGGAAAATGTTCTTAAAAGAAATCCGGAGGAAACTTATTACACACCTTCGCTAAATTCTTCCTTGAATTCCTTTGGTAATTCTTCAAGAAATACCTCTGGACATTCTTCCAGTTTTTTTTTCTGAGAATTCCTTTATGAATTCCTCCAAAAACACGAATTTGTCCGGAAGTTTCAGGAATTTCTCCGAAAAATCCTTCAATAAAAAAAATCAGAAGGGTTATATGCAAGATACGACCGCCCGACGTAAACTACGTAAAACAGATTGTTAGGGCACAGACCACAATTGCTAGAATTACCTTAAATGAATTTCGTTAGTTGCATTTAAACACTCACTCTCAATTCTATCTTTCGGCTTCACCAAAGCGGAGAAGAGTATCGCAAGACACAAAACACTACTCACTAGTTTCGGAGTCTAGAGTAAATTCAGTACGAATAAAGCCATCCACTGTGTACGTCGTATTCTATATCGCTTCAATAAAGAATCGAGTATAAACGGTCTAGTGTACCACGTTTAGATAAAAAACGGCGCGTTTTCAATTCGGTGGTCAAACCACATCAAAAATACACTGCGCGCGTGATTCTCACGAATCCGGAGAACTAGTTTAGCAACATTTTAATGGTCTTTCGAGGAACCGGGTTTGTGCGTGTTTAGTGGCTATTGTGTCGCGATAGTGATTTATGGTGTGTGATAATACCACAATCGACAGCGTTGGTGCTTCTAGAAGAGCAGCCATCCATCGACATTGATAGTTGAAAATTTCCCATTGCTGACGAAAGCTAACGGAATATCTACGGCCTACGAATCTTCCCGCACGGACACGGAGCCTTATCGGCGTCACGAGACGCACTTCTTCCTTTTCGTCCTGTTCGTGGTGAAGCCAGCGTGGCTTGTGTAGAAGAACAATAGCTGGCGACGTGAGTTCAACTTTATTTGTGGCGATTAAGAATAGTACCTGACACAATAGAAGCATGGTGCCATTACGTGAATTGACAAAAGCCGAACGTGGCTTTTTTGATTCCTTAGGCAATATGGAGTCGTTCGTTGCAAATTACACCGAGCAACGCGACCGGCTTAAAATTTCGTCACGTCTGGAGCATGTGGAATCTCTGTTTAAAGAGTTTCGCGACAATCGGGTAAAAATTGAAGCACGACAAGATCAAGAATTGGGAGCAACGGGCACAAGTGCCGAAGAAAAGGAAGCGCAAGTGAAGAAAGACGTGGATACAGCGAATCGAACGACACGGTTAGATTTCGAAAATCGGTATTTCGACGTGATTTTTTGGTGTCACACCAAAGCAACACGACAGCTACAGCCTCCTCTTCTTCCTCTTCACCCGGCCAAACCTCTTCCTCTCGCATTAACCTTCCGGTTTTCAAGATACCTTCGTTTGATGGTAGTGTGAAAGACTGGTTAAGCTTTCGCGATGCTTTCCAGAATATGATCGGCTAAGATATCTCGTTGTCACCGATCGACAAGTTCAATTATCTGCTTTCCGTGCTCACCAAGGAAACTAGAACGTTGGTGGAGTCAATCGAAGTGACGGCTATAAACTTTGAAGTGGCGTGGCAAATGCTCGAACAACGGTTCGAAAACAAGAAGATGATCTCCCGTACGCTGATAAACAGTTTTTTGGATTCCGAACCTATTAAGCGGGAATCTTACGATGGTCTAGTGAATCTCATCGACTCGTATGAGCGCAACCTACTGCAACTGAGGAAAATTGGACTACCTACGAAAGGGTGGTCGCATCTATTGGCTCACATACTCTATACTCGGCTCGATGCCGATACTCAAAGGCACTGGGAGCGGACACACAATTCCTGAGAAGTACCGACCTACGAAGATATGCTGAAGGTTCTGCGCGACCATTTGCCCACCCTGCAACCTTTAGCAGTTTGTAAGCCTCGACCTTCCCCAAGCAACACCTTTTGTTTCTCAGTGAGTAACAACAACTGTGATGTGACTTACTGAAGGTCTGACTTATGCACAACGCGTCGTATTTGAAACTCCTTTGTGACACAAAAAGCGCAAGAGGTGGAGCCTATTTGCAACATCTTGCGGCTACAATGAAAATAAAAACACAAACACCAACCGGGAATCGAACCATGGACCTTGAGATTTGCAACCTTCTACTATAACCATCACACCAACAATTCTATTTGGAGATTCTGCTACAAGTGCACTACATAAACAACAAAGTCATTTGTAACTTCATTGTACCTTATACGGAACATGCAGGGACTGTCAAAAATAAAATACTGCTCAGCTGAGCTCAAAGTGTTTTGCAACATATCAGAAACATTGTCGTAACAGCAATGAACCGAAGTGTTATTAATTCTGCAACTTATCTGTTTTGTTTCTGATATGAAACACATCGAATTTTAAACCACCCAAGAAGTCAGATGGGTAGAATATTGCGACGCCACGTAAACGGAAATGAAACATTGTGATTTTCTGAAACTGGGAAGTGGCTTTAATGTGACTCGATGTATTGCCAGTGTCTTCAATGCAATTTATAAGGAACAAACACCTATTTGAAAGATGTTGCGCGTGCTGCTTGGGTCCGAGTGTCGCCAAGACCATGGAAGACCTGCGCAGAAGTTCGAATTTGGCTCTACACTCACTACCACAACCGTGCCGAGAAAAGCTTGTCCACACTGTCAAAACCCTCTCCATTCTCCTTTTAAATGCAGTTCCTTCAACAACATGACTCCTTCCCAACGGCTAGAATCAGTCAAAAAAGCTGGCCTGTGTATTAATTGCCTTTCTTCCTCTCATTTGGTAAGGGCTTGTCCTAGCTCAGCTTGTCGTGTTTGCGGCCAAAAGCACCATACGATGCTGCATTTGCGCGTTTCCAACAATGCATCCAGCCAGGGACAAGATCATTCGCAATCGCAATTCAATAAACCCGCTATTCCGCAAGGTCAGCCACCAATCGCACCAGCTTTAGACAATACCTCCACATCTCAATCGCAAGTTTTCGCTACCACCCCCACTGCCACCGCTTCGATCGAATCGTCCGCGTTCGGTCATCCTTCAGTCGCTCTTCCTACCAGTGCACCAAAAAATAGTAGTATCGTTCTCCTCTCGACTGCTGTCATTAAGATAGAAGACAACAATGGAAACATTCAGTTTGCGAGGCACTGCTGGATTGTTGCTCTGAACGCAACTTACTCAGCGAACGCTTGGCACAGAGACTAGATCTGCAACGGCAGCACGATCACCTAGCATTTCAAGGCGTGGGACCTAGTGCTGCAACATCAAAACAATCGACGATGGCAACTATCCGTTCACGTTTTACGGAATATACTGTCGATCTCAAGTTCCACATATTACCAGAATTCAAGCCCATCGTACCTTCAAGCCAGTTGCACACAGGTAACTGGAATATTCCATCTTTTGTTCAACTCGCCGATCCTCGCTTCTTCGAGCCCAACCAAATAGACATCATCATTGGAGCTGAAGTTTACTATCGCCTGCTACTAACAGGATTTGTGGATCTTGGTCCAAAGTTTCCTCAGCTGAAAGAAACAGTCTTTGGCTGGATAGTTTCCGGTAAATGCGACACGACGGAGACAAATCGCTCTGCCGTCACTCTCATCTGCACCAATGCTGATTTGGAAAGGCAGCTTGCTCGTTTTTGGGAGGTAGAGTCATGTCACTCGAACGAATCGCTCTCAGTAGAAGAGCGGAAATGCGAAACTCACTTTGCAGCAAATACGACTCGCGATCCTTCAGGACGGTTTGTAGTTTCGCTTCCTAAGAAGCTTGATGTTCTCGATAAACTTGGAGAGTCTCGAAGCATCGCTATTCGGCGTTTCATGTCACTAGAACGCCGCCTTAATTCGAACCCGCCGCTGAAGGAAGACTACAAGGCGTTCATTCAGGAATACCTTCAACTAGGGCATATGGCTCTGATTAACCCTAGCAACGAAGTCTTGCCACCTGGCAAGAAAACATACTACATGCCGCATCACTGCATCGTTCGCCCGGACAGTGTTACAACGAAACTTCGCGTCGTATTCGACGCATCTTGCGCCACCGAGAGCGGCGTCTCGCTAAACGACGCTTTAATGGTGGGTCCCGACGTTCAAGACTAGCTGTACAGCATTCTTCTACGCTTTCGAATCCCTCGTTTTGTCATCGTTGCCGATTTGCAAAAAATGTATAGGCAAGTGTTGGTGCATCCATCGGATCATATGTTGCAACGCATCGTTTTTCGTTCCTCGCTAGTAGATCCTATTGAAACCTATGAGTTACAGACGATCACTTATGGTACTGCGGCTGCACCGTACCTTGCGACCCGTTGTCTTCAGCAACTTGCATCTGACGGTGAATTGACTCACCCAGTAGCCTCCAAAGTGCTATCCAAAAGTTTCTACATCGACGACCTGCTGTCCGGGGTAGAATCAGAGGAAGAAGGAAACGAAATGTGCCGACAATTGATCGATCTCCTGCAGTCGGCTGGATTCAAGCTGCACAAGTGGGCATCCAACAGCCCCGAAATTCTTCAAAATATCCCTGTCGACCTCCGTGAACATCGAAATCTTCTTGAACTTGATTCGTCATCATCGTCAGTAAAAACTCTGGGATTATTGTGGCAGCCAGCCGAGGACGCTTTTCGGTTCAAGATTCCGGTTTGGTCTTTCGACGCTACGATTACCAAACGTTTAGTTCTATCAGAAGCGGCGCGCTTGTTCGATCCTTTGGGACTACTGGGTCCTATCGTTCTACGGGCCAAGCTTTTTATGCAGGAGTTATGGTAGGCAAAGGTATCCTGGGACGCTCCACTGACCGAAAAACAACATCTATGTTGGAGAGAATTTCGTAGTGATCTCGATATACTTGATTTGTTCACCGCTCCACGGTGGGCGGCTTCTGGATTGGATGGTGCCCAAGTTGAACTTCATGGTTTTAGCGACGCTTCAGAAAGCGCATACGGAGCTTGCATCTACATCAGAACCATATCGTCAAATGGTAGTGTTTCGGTTCATTTACTTACAGCGAAATCAAAAGTGGCTCCAAAAGGCACCGAGAAACTTACTCCTACTGCTGTACGCTTGCCTCGCCTGGAACTCTGCGGAGCGCTTCTTTTAAGCCACCTGTTCGAAAAGGTGGAAAGCAGTTTGCAGATTCAAGGTCGTCCATTCTTTTGGACAGATTCCACGATTGTCGTTCATTGGTTAGCAGCTTCACCTGCTCGCTGGAAGAAGTTTGTTGGAAATCGAGTAGCGGAAATCCAGCAAATCACGGCTGCCGGAGTTTGGAGACATGTACCAGGTATTGAAAATCCGGCGGACGTCATCTCTCGTGGGATGTCAGCAAAGGAGCTCGTTGATTACTCGCTATGGTGGCAAGGACCTCAATGGTTGCAGCAGGCGAACAGATTTTGGCCAGGTCCCGTTACGACATTAGATGATCACTTCGATCATAATCAGCTAGAGGAAAAACCGTCAGTTTCTTTTCCTGCAGTCGTCCGAAGCACTATTTTTACAATGAAATCTTCCCTATCGGACCTAGTTCGCATGGTCGGCCATATGCGCAGATTCTTCAACAATGCAAGGAAGAAGGATCATACAACAAGACACAACGGACCTCTGTCAACGGTTGAACTCGACGAAGCGTTAGTCAATCTTGTTAAACTCGCCCAACAAGAATCTTTTGTCGAGGAGTTGCGTTCGATCCGTGCAACCGGACAAGTGAAGCAATCGTCTAAGGTGAAGGGTCTCTCCCCCGTACTCATTGATGGTGTTCTTCGCACACGAGGTCGGCTCAATAATGCAGCTATACCGTACGCTCAAAAGCAGCCAATGATCCTTGACAACAAACATCCTTTCACGCTGTTAGTTGTTCGGTATTATCATCTGAGTCGACTACACGCGGGACCAACACTACTCAGCGCCATCGTTCGGTCAAAATTTTGGCCTCTTCGCTTACGTGATCTCGTGCGAAAAGTCACTCATGAATGCATCACATGTTTTCGCACCCGACCCAGTACAAGCGAGCAAATAATGGCAGATCTTCCTTCCGTGCGAGTATCACCAACATTTCCGTTCCTGAACGCTGGAGTAGATTTTTGCGGTCCATTTTACCTTCGCCCGCCTTCGCGGAAGGCTGCCCCACTGAAGACATTTGTGGCAGTTTTCGTCTGCCTATCAACCAAAGCAGTACATCTTGAGTTGCAGAACCGTTTGGATGTCACACGTCAGTGTTCCACTGAGGGCATCCAATTCTCTTTCATACCTCCAAGGTCACCGCACTTCGGGGGTATCTGGGAAGCCGCAGTCAAATCCCTCAAGACACACCTTCGACGAACATTAGCCAACGCCTTGGTTACCACCGAGCAATTTCACACGCTCTTAACGCAGGTCGAAGCGCTTCTCAACTCTCGGCCTTTGACGCAGCTTAGCAACTCACCAGAGGACTTGGACGTCCTCACTCCAGGCCATTTTTTGGCGCACAGACCTCTGACCGCGATCCCCGAACCATCCTACGACGAAGTACCTTGCAACAGGTTGTCGCAGTGGCAAATGGTTCAAGAGTTTCTCCGCCGCCTCTGGAAGCGGTGGTCGATGGAATATCTGTCGGGACTACAACAGCGCACCCGTTGGACCCGTGAACGTGACAATATACGCATCGGAACGATGGTCCTTGTTCGTGAAGATCATCTGCCGCCACTAAAGTGGCGATTCGGTCGGATCATCGAAGTATTTCCCGGCAGTGATGGACTCATCCGAGTTGTTAGCATTCGGACCAAGGACGGCGTCTACAAGCGGGCCATCTCTCGAGTCTGCGTTTTGCCTATTCCCGAGAAACAGTCAGCTGACTGTGAAGAATTAAATCTTCAGCCGTTCGAGGTGCCAGCAACACAGGCAATGTCGGATGGGAGGGGACCTCATGGTCCCCTCACAAGTTAAGTATTTCTTCAGTTTGCTGCACCTTGTCTTCTCCGTCCTAAAGTCGAATGTTTAATTGACCCTGTACATCTAAATCGTTGGTCGACGTGCGAGTTCCGACCCGGCAACTGCCAATCAATGTCGACGTGCGAGTTCCGACCCGGCAACTGCCAATCATTGGTTGACGTGCGAGTTCCAACCGAGATCGAGAGGACGAAGCCAACGAAGACAGCAGGAGGAATATTATTGAATTTATACAACATTTTGTTATTTAATAGTAGATAAGTTAAGCATACCCACCATGGCCAAGTAATTATATTGAAATCTATATTTCAATGGTGGGCGGTATGTTAGGGCACAGACCACAATTGCTAGAATTACCTTAAATGAATTTCGTTAGTTGCATTTAAACACTCACTCTCAATTCTATCTTTCGGCTTCACCAAAGCGGAGAAGAGTATCGCAAGACACAAAACACTACTCACTAGTTTCGGAGTCTAGAGTAAATTCAGTACGAATAAAGCCATCCACTGTGTACGTCGTATTCTATATCGCTTCAATAAAGAATCGAGTATAAACGGTCTAGTGTACCACGTTTAGATAAAAAACGGCGCGTTTTCAATTCGGTGGTCAAACCACATCAAAATACACTGCGCGCGTGATTCTCACGAATCCGGAGAACTAGTTTAGCAACACAGATCATAAGATAATTATTTTGGTTAGAGCCTAGAGTGATTGAAATTTTGACTTTTGCGCTCCCTTATGCTTGAACGATAACATTTGCTGTTTTGGTGTACCACCTAAATATTTAACTGAATTGGTTATAATATAACTGAGTACGAGCAGTTTTAAGTTTGTATGGAAATTACTATAGAAATCGCCCCGTATGTGAGAGATCGTTTCGTGAGGCGGATCATTAACTATTTAGGGAGAGATCTCCCAGCGCCGGAAACCTCCCAATACCGGACACTTCTTAAAACGACACTACTTGCAGAGGTCCCTCCTTCATCTTATTAAGTACAAAAGGAAGCTATTGGAAAGGCTTCTAACGGCAAGGAATATCAGATCTTCATGTGATAAATTTTGTACAAAATTTGAAGTTGAATAAAAATTCTTCACACCTGTTTTGTTACACTTACTTTAGTTCAATTGTTTCTTCTTGCTAAGAAAGCCACAGAAATTAGCAGAAACGAAAATTGAAGAGGACATTGAAAAAGGTGGGAATTTGGATTAGGATGTAAAAAATGCTGAAATAAGCTCCACTAACAATTTTACTATTCACAACTTAAAGCACGTGAATAATATTACTATTCTGAATGATGTCTTTACTCATGTAACAGGAACTTAGTCACATTTGTACATGATGCAATAGTGTCCGGTACTAGGAGACATTTTTCTGAACCGTGAAAATTTTTACCAAAATTCATCGTCGAAAAACGTGTTCAAATGATCAAATATAGTTTGTATGAATCATCAATGGTCAATACTCATATTTTGTGTTTCTTTCTTCTATCTATTCTTCCTTTGAGGCAATATAACTCACGAAGGGGCCCTCTTTAGTCGTGCGGTAAGACGCGCGGCTACAAAGCAAGACCATGCTGAGGGTGGCTGGGTTCGATTCCCGGTGCCGGTCTAGGCAATTTTCGGATTGGAAATTGTCTCGATTTCCTTGGGCATAAAAGTATCATCGTGCTAGCCTCATGATATACGAATGCAAAAATGGTAACCTGGCTTAGAAACCTCGCAGTTAATAACTGTGGAAATCTCGCTTAACTTTTCAAAAGGACCTAAGTAACATTTTTTTCATGAATTAATTTGAGTACTGCAATCAAAAGCTTTCATGTTGTTCTGTTGATTGCGCTATTCAAATTAATTCATGAAAAAAATGTTACTTAGGTCCTTTTGAAAAGTTAAGCGAGAAATGCTTAATGAACACTAAGCTGCGAGGGGGCTCTGTCCCAGTGTGGGGATGTAATGCAAAAAAGAAGAAGAACTCACGAAGAGGATGACCGATTTGCGAGATTTCCTCACTAATCGATTCGTATTGGGATCAGCTGTGTTTCTATATGCAAAAGCTTAGTAAATTGCCAAATACAATATTAGGGCGAGTTTGGAAAACCTAATGTTCGAAAAATGATCTAGAGTGCGGCGTCGCTCGCAATCAATGCAAAAATGACATTTCGAACGTTGAACGTAAAACCCAAGCAACGCAGGGTACGTTCTGCTAATATGGTGTAAAAGAAAACATAATCTGGATAGTTAAAGTATTTTAGTTAAATGGCTTATGTATCCGGCACTGGAGGATCTCCCCCTAAATATAATCAACCCGAAGATTATAGAATATTGCTAAATCTGTGAGACGATTTTTGTTCCGAATCGATCGGATTTTCGTAAGCAAAGTTATAAAGAAAATAAAAATGCTCATTATTGATATGTTATTCTTTTACGTGCTCAATTGAATTTCCCACGATTTAGTATTTCCTTAATATTTTTTTTTGCAAGCAGCGAATTGTTTCGTAATAAAGACGATTTATTCACTTGATAAGTTTCCTATGTTGCCAACGTACTCGTATATTTTTAGATATTAATGACCAACGTTGCAAAACGGTTTTCCGAAAAATTTACTGTTTTCCTAGTAATTCTCATACAAACTTCAAACCGCGCGTGCGTGCTTAGTCAAATTACAACCATTGAGATGTTGGATATTTGGGGTCAGGAGGTAACGAGGTTTGTTTTGGTAAACGTTTTGCCGCGTGTAATGTGTAGTTTTTCCGCAAATCATGTTCGATCGGACACCAATCCATGCTGCCTAAATAGTAGGATACACGCTAACTTTCACCTACTCAGTGACTAAGCAAAATTGCATTGCTCTCTCTTACTATCCCACAGAAATTTCACTCAATTTCCGTCAAAAAAGTTAGAGTGTAACCTTGTTTAAAGCTGGTAATCAATTTTAATATTCACCTCTTGCTTTCATGCACATGTCCAGCATCTGTAGCAATTTTTCATAAACACTACTTTTTTGCTCCGACCGCGATCATTGCCGTGGTTCTATTTTGCACTTTTTTTGCGAATCACCGCACAAAAGTAGAGCGCAAGAACCAACCGCAGACGGCGGTCGTAACGAAACTGTGAAATTTTACTGGCTTGAAATAGATTTGGAATTTTTAATGATTTTACGTTGATAATTAATAGTTCCAATAGGCTTAAAAAATTGCTGGAGAGTTGCCGATTCGATTGATAATAAAATCTCGAAAATCCATTAAAAGATAAAGGAGCTACTAGCGTTTGAAATCTATCCTAATTTCGTGACGGTCTCGAATTTGGAAATTTCCGTTTTACACCCTGTATCAGAGTCTTCCCCTTAGACGTAGTTTACGTCAAAAAAATACCTTTGGATTTTCTTCTAGGAGCTCCTCTGTAAGGTCGTCCGAGAATTCCAGCGAAAGAACATCCAAGATTTCTTTCGGAAGATCCTCCTGAACTACTCCTCCAGAATTTCTCCGAAAGTTCCCCCAGAATTTTCAAAAATTCCCGCTTAAGCTCCTCCAGTGATCCCTACTTCTCCAAGAATGCCTCCGAAAGTATACTATGGAATTTCTCCGGTATTTTCTCCAGGTTTTCTTTATGAAATTTCTGAAACAATATCTCAAGAAGTTTCTCCATGAATTCATCCAGAACTACCTCCAAGAATTTCTCCGGAAATTTCTTCAGATATTTCTTCAGGAATTCCACCGGATAGGGAGTGAGTGCTAGTAATGGACCCCGTGCGTATAATGGACCCCCTGAACAAAAACCGAGAGTTTACGCTTGAATCTACAATTTCCTGCAAACTTCCATAGGATAAAGTTGCTTCACTTATCAGGGTAGTAGTTCCATACAAATGTTTTGCACTGGGAGACTGAAATTTAGTTATATTAATTAATTTATGAATGTAAACGCGCTAGAGGGTCCATTACTAGCACAGAAGGGTGGGTCCATAATAGGCAACAGAAACATGTGGAAATGGAACATGCAAATCAAATGGGGGGACCATAATACGTATGTAAACAAACTCGATGTTGCGTATTATGGACCGGGGGGTGGCCATAATAGGCAACCTGGCTACATAATTTTAAAATACATATTTTAGTAGTAAAAATGAATGTTTCACCATGTGTTATGTACGAAACGCGATGCTGATACCTGTTGCTTGTCATCTAGTGCTGCAGAATGACAATTTGTCATGAGTCTTACTCTAGCGAAGCGATTGGAGTAAGTTTCCGTCCTTAAGGGGTCCATTACTAGCACTCACTCCCTATTCCTTCAGTAATTCCTCAGGAATATCGTTCAGAAATTTCTCCAGAAAATCCCTCCGGAATTCATCCCGCAGTTCCTATTGGAACCAGACTCAGTATAAAATCCAGGGGAAATTCGTTATACACTATCTCGTGAAAATTTGATAGAATATTCTCTTGAATTCCATCAATTTGAATGTTTAAAAAAATAAACATTATTCCACATCAATAAAGCAAGGACATGATTGAATTTACAAACCTATTGGATTTTGATATTTCTCGCTAATAATCATAATTCGGGACCGCTTTGTGATTTGGGCGTAACTTATTTTGTAAACAAACATTGTTTTACGAATTCTGTAAAATGCAAGCGTTTTTCTCCAAAACTAATACCGCTACATGCTAGAGGAAAGCTTATTCTGTCGGATACATATCGTAGTGTCCTCAGGAAATGCTTGCTTTAGCAGGAATTCGCTTTCAAATGTTTGTTTACAAAAGCATGTACGCCCAAATCGCAAATCAGTCCGGAATTTTTATATTGAAGACATTTGAAGACATATTTAAACGACTGTGAAGACATTTGAAAATATTCTCTGGCATCCCTGTTCACCAACACGGTCTCACCTGAGAGAGAGAAGACAGCTCGCTTTATTTACGTTCATCCTAATGTCACCGCGATCCAGTCACTGCGAACCGAAAAAGTAAACACTGCGATGCAACTTCAAATGGTCGTAACCAAAATTAATTATTTATGTTAGCAAATTTTCTTATATCTGCTACAGTGAATTGAACCTATAATTATCCATGTAAATGATCCCGTTTTGTGAGGAATCAATTTTGTTCCATGTTAGGAAGTTCATAATCATTAAAATCAGCTTTTATTGGAGTGAAAAATGTTGATTCCGACGTTATGAAATGTTACTTTGATAAGTTGAGTTTCAACGGTTTCCACACAAATAAAGAAGAAGAAGACATAGTAAATAAACGACCTGTCAGTGAGCTGGCTTCTCTCTCTCAGGGTCTCACTGGTCCATCAGCACTCTCAGATCAGCACGAACCGGAGAGAATTATTAAGATCAACGGACGAACAAGGAGCGAGCTCTCTATAGCAGACCCCACACTACGGAAAAAGTTTGACAAACTCTTGATTATTGAAGAAAAAGATTGATGGTGTGAGTGCGAACCCAAAATATTGAAGTAAATATTGAGGGAAATCAGAAAAGTTTGATATTCCTTTCAATATTTCCTCCCCCCGCAGTTTGCCCACAGGAGTCGATGACGGTTGAGTGTGTGCGTGTTTTGTGCGTTATACCGCTATTTGATTCGTATTAGGTCAAGAAAAATTGAGTTTTTCTTCAGCTACGGCCATGCCAGCTAATCAGTGAAAATATTGAAGAAAAGTTTGATGAAAAGTTTGACGAAAAAAGTATTGTCAATATATGCCTCGTGTGGGGTCTGCTTATTAGTGAACCGACTACACCCAGGTTTTTTTTAACACGGTTGGATTTCATTTAATTCTCGGTTAACCTGAACTTTCACAGTTTTTTAAATACCCACTGAATTTTCTTTGATTTTTTGTGATTTTTTTCGTTGGGTTAACTCATTGGTTCATTGACGCTGAAGGTCTTAAAAGACCAAAACCAAACCGTGTAAAAAAAACCTGGGTGTACTTTCATTCCCGGACAAGTGTGCGCTAATAATTGCCGGATTGTGAAGTGTGTGACCGTCGATAAGGCGACAACGGGAAAAAAGTCGGCACTGACCATCGGATCGGGTGAACCCTCACGAAAGTACCAAGTGATCCACGTTTTGTGTCCGCCATTGATACTGGAAAGCCTCGTTTAGTGCCCGCAATCGCCGCAAGCGTCACCGGAGTGCTACCATTGACCCGGTGGGGTGTTTCAAGTGAATTGCTGCACAAAATTCTAAGTGGACCTCGTGTTGTACCCGCGATCATACCAAGCGTGGAGTTTGCTTTGGGTCCGCTATCGTAAAAATCGTCACCGGCGTGCCACTCCAGCCCGTTGGAGCGTGACGAGATTAGTGAAGCAAGCCAATCCGAAAGCAAGGAGTGCTCGATTTTGGTCCAGTCGGCGAACAACACATTCCCTGTGGAATCCGACGACACCGGCGTACCTTGCCATCCCGCATCCCGTCATCTCCGAAAGTCCTGCGCTTTTAGACCCCTACTTTTAAAGAATGTTGCACTCATGTGGGTGCGCGTCCGACCGTGACCATGCCACAGATCGATGGGCTGCACCGCAATCTACCGAATCCACCGAATCTACGACAAAAACGGTATGTGACCTCTTTTCCCTTCAAAATCGCTCTTGGTGAAACATGAAAGCATGAATTAATAATTTATAAATTAATGAATCATGCAAGATGTATACACCCAACCGGCGGTGGTTAGATTTTCTAGCAATTCTGTATAAGAATCTAACAAAACCTGTAGTATAAGAACTGGGCATATGCGAAATTGTTAGATTCTTATACAAAAAATGTAAGCTATAAAACAGAAAAGCTTACAAAATTGTTAGATTCTTATACAATACTTAAAAAACATAAAATCTCACCCGATTCGAAGTATTTCCAAATACCATCTGTGCGTAATCCTTTTTGAATTGTCGTCGCCACATATTCTGCCTGGGCCCGCTTCAGTTCTGCCGCTACCACTGATCGCATTTGAATGTTTTGCAGACCATCAATCGTCCAAAGAATGCCCTTCAAATCTTGAACATCTTCACAACACAGAGTTCAATTTCTTCAAAACAAAATTCACATTTTCATCACAATTCACAATCCACAAATAATTAGATAAATTTTGAAAAAAAAATGGCACGGGCAGAGGAGACAAACAATCCACCCTGTCCTATTAGAGTGGGGCGCAGTTGTATGGAAAAACGCAAACTTCGTCCGATCAAGTGAGATCAAGGTTTTTCTGAATCGTTTTGCGACCCCAATCAACTGTGCACAATATGGGCTCGATTGGTTGCGACCTCGCATGCCGCATCGAGTTTTAAATTTACATGGAGATTAGTATGGGAAAACGTACTTTTTTACATTTTTGCTATTAGCGGCTTCAATTTATCATCAATCACGTGACTTAATACGTTAGCATATAGTCTGGAAGATGCCGAAAGACTTCGCCGAAGAAGGTACATAACTGGAAGGTCTACAAAAAAAATGTTAATACGTTTCGAAAATTGATTGTTCAAACCATATGCAAGAAATCAATGTTTCTGCCAGCACTAGCGGACGACCTATGGTTATCGAAGGGCAAAACCCATCTTCCTTCTTGTCGGATTTTTTTCTTTGTGAAATGATTCCGGATAGCTCCCATTAGCCCTAAAGCCCTATAAGATCAATAATTTTGAAATACCACTCAGTTAAATTATTGGCACAGACAAACAGACGTAACAGTTTGAACATTTTTCAGAAAAATCCATCCCCAACTCCTCTACCACCATCTTGCGAGCATGTTGCACGAAACAAGGTTTCGTATGACATTGTCACCAGAAGGCGCTGGAGTGAAATGTTAAACTCGAAGGATTACGACGCAAGCGCCTCTAGTTGTGAAACGCGCAATCGATCAAATTCAAATTGGTCGTTGAAGTCATGGTCGATGGAAATTTCTCTAGTGTTACGTCTGTTTGTCTGTGTTATTGGTCTACGTAGTTCGGCAGTGCTGGCAGAATAAACGGTTTTTTGCATATGGTTTGAACACTCATTCTTCGAAGCGTTATAACTTTTTTCGTGTGTAGCCTCTCGGCTGCTCCGAAGGAGAATTTGATAGGAAATTGTTGAGCACTGGGTCGTAAGCTAATTAGCACCGCTATATTCACTACGCCATCTAGCACTTACCTTAGCAGGAGCATCTATTGCCGCGTAACGTCACGGAGGAGAAAGTCAACCGATTTCACTGACGAAAGAGGATGAAAGGACAAAAAATGGTCGTTTTCCAAAGTGGACTACAACAGACCGAGGCTTGAATACCCGTTTTAGGGCACGAATCGAAAGCAAAATCCAAAATATAACCAAGCAGGGAGTGCGTTCGTGAAAGAAATTCTGATACGCAATAACTAGCTTAACATTATTGGTTTTATTGGGCCATTAGGCCTTTCTATGGTGAGAGGGACAAGGGTACTTGCGTATGGTTTGATGATGATGTATCTCGTTGGCTGGCATGCTGCTTGATGAGGAGGGCCCTCCAACGGGATCTGGGTTGTGGCGGTTACTCACGGACCGAGGCTAGTCGCTGGACGACCAACGGCGAGATGGTGTCACCACAGTCCGGAGGCGCGTCATAGCGGGAGGCTCCACCGAGTTGAACGGTATGGAGGCTACGCACGGACCGGTCTAAGGCGTTGGAAGCGGTACGATGCCGGTATGGGCTTTCTACGGAACAGCGTCGAGCGGTTTTGAAGCGGGATACTACCGGTATTTTGCTGAACACAAGGAGCACGATTCCGCTGGAACACCACCCTCGTCGCTTCGAATGATGGGAAGAGGTCGGATCCGGCTTGATCAATGGCATCGTGTCCGTTCGCGGAGTAGCCAGTTCTCGGATTGCCGATACCCTACGCTCTGCGCTACGTACGTCGGGGAACAGCAGCTCCAGACCGTCCGTCGAGCTTCGAATGGTTGTCGTGGTCACTGGAAACGGGTAGAGGCCCTCCGGGAATCGCTCCCGAGGCCACCAAAAAAGAGAAAAGGCCCGGAATCAGACACGGGCCTGTTCCACTGGATTAATACCACATTGTCTCTCTCTCACTTGCCCTATACTCCACCATTTTCTTCTAACCATACAATAGGATAAAACAATTACCTTTTCTAACGTTTGAGTAATCGCCGGCTATCGGTGCGGGCTGGTTTGTTCTTTTGTTAACTATTAACTAATATAATTTTAACAAAGAAAAACAGTTAATACACTAACTAGTTACGAGAATATAGAGCCTTACTTTACACTGGCTGCGGCACTATTGCCCAAATTCACTATCACACACCTTTTTGGTTATATAATTCTGAACACTGGCAAAGAATCTAAAAATTTATTCCTGGATCGGCGCGCACTACTATTGCCGGTGGTAGTCGAGAAGGAAGAGACCGACCAAACGAATCTTTTTACCTTACAACCCCTTTCGCTGCTTTCTTGGGCTTTTGAGGAGAGCCGAAGCTTGACAGCTTCGCGCTTGATTTGAAAAAAATGACCATGACGCCCAACCCAAATTATAGTAAAAAAATCGACATTTTTCTATACATTATTTTTGCTTCACATTGTGTGGTACGGTTTAGGAAGAGATCCAAGTGTGTCATGGTTATGAACGTACGTGTTGTTGTTTTCGCGTCGGTTTGCCAATTTTTCTGCGTTTTGTGAGATTCGGCGGGTAATGTTTCGGGCTACGCCACCCAGCTGGATAGTGACTTTCTCGTGAGTTTATTGGATACCGTGGAAAGTGATAACGACTGTAAAATGTCCTCATATGCGTGTGAACTCTTTATGTAAACAATGATGCGCAACAAATTCAAAGCACTGTTCCTGCTGGCTTTGAACTTTGTGGATGCAGATGTTAATCTGGTGATGGTGAAGTTTCATGTTGGTTTTTACCGTGTTTCAGTGTTGAGTCGTAAGTTGTATTGGGTATAGTTTTTGCACTATTTTTAGGAGTGTGGTGACCGAAAGTCATTTAGTTTGTTTAGTCTGTTTAGTTTCTTCTTTTTACTATAACTAAACTTTTCTCATTTTCTGAGTGATCGATTTTTAGCACGGGCAATGCCCTTACTAATAATGTGATCAAGAAATGTAAATGTACAAACATGGTTAGTGTACTATTACTGTTGGAAAAATGGTAAGTAATTTTTGATAAATCATAAATGCCTTTTTTTATATTGATTAATTTTATTACTAATTATGCGCCAGGATCAGAAAGTTTAATTTTGGTCCAGGAAGTGTGAATGCACTTCAGATATCCTTATGATATGTGGGTGTAATCACGCGGGGCTTATTGCAAACGACTATAGCTTCGGAATCCTTGCGTTCTTGAAATGGGCTATAGGAGTTACAATAGAGCTATCACCTTCTAGCTCCCGGATCTAAGATTCTTGCAATTATATTAAATTTTGATAGTTGCACGAATATTCTATCCATAATGCCACTGCCAGACAGTGGGAGTTGGATTGTAATAACACACACACACACACACATTGTGTGGTACGGTTTAGATATAATCCCTTTTTTGAGATAAAAAAAATATGACACGTAGTATGTAAATAATGATAAGGTACACTGGGGGAAGTGGAAAAGGAAAAATCGATAGTGCATGTTTGAATTAGTGTAAAACCAGTTTAAAAGATCTAAATGCGTTCAATAAGAATGGGCTATCGAAAAAAGTCTATTTTGCACCAACTGTGCGGTAATTCATACCATTTTGGTCGCTTGAAATTTATGGAAATAGATTTTAAAATTAGGAGTTGTTTTTTCCACTTACCCTAGTGGGATGGGGTAAGTGGAAAATCCATGTTACCTTGACCTTCGTTATTGATGAGTAGTTACATATAACTCAAATTCATACGATAATTGCTCTGAGTATCTTTTGTGGAATAATTTCATTACCTTAACGGAATAGATCCCCAAGAAATTCTCTTAATAGCTAGGGGAGGGCTGGTTTTGCCTTCTCGAACACTAAGTGTACGTAAAATCTATATGTTCGCCCCAAAGATGAACTTTTTAAAGGAAAATGGGACTTACAGAATTATGAACTAATCAACTTAGTTTAACGAATTGAGATGATGTCTGTATATGCGTATTTGTATGTATGTGTGTGCGCAAAGCATGTACAAAACTATCAGTAATTCTTAAGCACTTGTCCTTAACCAATTTGTTCGCAAAAAAATTGCATTCAACGGCTAAACTTGTTATGAATAAAATTTAATGTGAATTATAGAATATATTTACCTATCAGTGCTAATTTTTAACTTTCTTATACATTTTTTTCATATGTAAAACATGTGAAAAGCATCAATACCGATAGGTGGATTAATCAGGCATTTTCTCATTTATATTAGTCCAATCACCACTGGAATTACAATGATAATAAAGTACACAGATAGAAAAATCCACTGAAATTTACGCTAAAATTCATGCACATAAATGGAACGCCATTATTAGCGTAATTCCATACGGGATATAGCCTGAATGTATACAATATTCGACGTGAATCGTCAATATTGCATACAAGTTGTAAGCAATCTTGTTGGCAAGAGGACCATTTCAGCGTAGAATAGCGTAAATTTTTGCATGTCAAGTTTTACGCGCTGTTTAATTTTTATTATTATTTTCTGTGTAGGAACATATTAAGATTCACAGCACGTAATTTTGAGAAGATGGAGGAAGCCTACATCAGACTGAAGAGGGAAGCCAAGCGGATCGGACTAGTCATCAACACGTCGAAGACGAAGTACATGATAGGAAGAGGTTCAAGAGAAGAAAATGTGAGCCACCCACCGCGAGTTGGCATCGGTGGTGACGAAATCGAGGTGGTAGAAGAATTTGTGTACTTGGGCTCACTGATGACTGCCGAAAATGATACCAGCAGAGAAATAGTGGCTGGAAATCGTACATACTTTGAACTCCGCAAGACGCTCCGATGGAATAGAGTTCGTCGCCGTACCAAACTGACAATCTACAAAACGCTCATTAGACCGGTAGTCCTCTACGGACACGAGACCTGGACGATGCTAGTGGAGGACCAACGCGCACTCGGAGTTTTCGAAAGGAAAGTGCTGCGTACCATCTATGGTGGGGTGCAGATGGCGGACGGTACGTGGAGGAGTACGTGGTACGTGCAGGAATTGCATCAGCTGTTGGGAGAACCATCCATCGTTCACACCGCGAAAATCGGACGACTGCGGTGGGCCGGGCACGTAGCCACAATGTCGGACAATAACCCGGTGAAAATGGTTCTCGACAACGATCCGACGGGCACAAGAAGGCGAGGTGCGCAGCGGGCAAGGTGGATCGATCAGGTGGAAGATGACTTGCGGACCCTCCGTAGACTGCGTGATTGGCGACGTGTAGCCATGGACCGAGCCGAATGGAGAAGACTCTTATATACCGCACAGGCCACTTCGGCCTTAGTCTGAATAAATAAATATAATAAATGCAGTGACCAATTTCTCCAAATATAATCATATTACGGAATACCAGACTCCAATCAAAACCAAACTAACTCACTTACCCATTTGTAAAAAAAACTGCAATAAATGACTGTCTCTATCATGGGAGTGGTGTGAAAAGGTGGTCAATCTATTTCAGATTTCTATTTCAGATGAGATAATTATTTACAATCGTTTCAACCCATAACGAAAGGTAACACTACACTTCAATTTAATATTCTTCTTCATCGTTGGGAGTCCAGTTTAATGAATAGAGACAGAAATGAAGCCCTTCATCAAATGAAAGAAAAAGTTTAAGCGACCTTGAAAAGTACCAGAGAGCTGTCCTACGTCACTGTAGGAGCAGATCCAAAATAAAACCGAAACCTGCCACACTGATCTGACAAAGAAATCCGAGCTCTTCATCACGCAACATTTGAAAATAAAAATGTCATCTTCCTCGGATTTCACACCACATTTCCAGCTTCCAGCTCGAATCATTGCCATCGCCTCCAGGCTACTTTTCAATCTGGATCAGAAGCAGCCGAAACAAACAAAACCCTTTCCTGGCCTGGTTGCCCAATCTGCTTCCTCTCGATATAATCGCCCGCAGAAGGAAAATTTGAAACGCAGCTGTGCGGCCGTGGAATGCTATCCCGTTAGGCCACGCTCGATTGGTCCGCGCGATGTGCAAATAAAACCGATTCGGAAAAAAAAAACCGAAGATAATAGCATTCGAGATTCCGGAACCAAACTGGGCAACAAGACAGGACTCGCCGCCGCGATGGTTCACAGTTAGCTCTGCCTCGAAGGCAAAATCGGTCGATCGGTTCGAACCGATATCGTCATACAATCTAACTGAACCGAAGACAATTCGAATTGAGTTTTCCCGAAAATCAATTCCACGAACGAAAGGGATAGTCCTGCGGTTGGATGCTTTTCCGCAGTACAAATAAAAATAAATCATTCAAAAACGGAATTTGTTCATTGACGATGGAGATTGGATTTTTGTTACAGTTTCGGTGATAGTAAAGATGCTAGATTCGCTGTATGAAATAAATAGATAGCACCTGTGTGGCATACCATTAGTTAATTTATGTGCAACGCTTCTTTAAAATTTCACTAATGGAAGCGTTGAATTGTTATTTAATCTGAATACTGTGCTGATCGAATACTAAGAAAATAGAAATCGCAAGAAAAGTTAAAGCAACTGTAACACTTAATAATAGGAAAGGAACACGTTTCTTCCATGAATGAGGCAGTAATGGTAGCCGAAAAACTTCTTCCGTCATTTCTTTTCCAAATTTCCGTTTTCTTCAACGCCTAACAATTTAACCTCGCCCATCTTCTCCCTTGTCACATGCTGTTAAATTAAAAAATTCCACTCTAAATAAGGACAATTTTCCTAAATGACCTCCTGCGGTGTGCAGCTTATGGATGATTAATTCAATAAAGCGTTTTTTGTGTAGACGTGCGCCTCCCGTCCGGGAGGGAAAGTTGAAGCCGTGGATACTTACATAATGAGGAATAATCCCCGCATGTACTCCTGCATGTCGTCGATCAGATTCAGGGCGCAAAGCCCGACGCCTTCGAAGTCGGGAAGGTATTTCTGCAATAAAGGAACAAGAGAAGAAAAAAAAGTCAGGAATAAGCCAGCAGGCAAACTGGAGAGATTCGATGGAAGAGATTACGACGAGGGGTGATTGTTTCTTGGGATTAGTGGCGTTCGACATCATTGGATGCTGCGAGTTTCCGTAGTGGATGGTGGATGGCGGTGGAATATTGATGAGTTACTCGTAAAATTACTTCCGAAGAAACGCTTCAATAATTTACAAAAAAAATCTTCTAAAGCAATAAAAAAATGCCATTTTTTGTCAAAATAGCTACTAAAACCATTCTTGGAAATTTTTTCATCAATAATTACAATTCTATTACATGAAATTTTTTTGGTATTGTTACAAAATTAAATACCTTGAATTTCTCCCAAAAAATATTTTTGGTGAGTTTATTTGAGTGCCTTTTTGCCAAACGGACGACTCTCTGGATAAGTGGATAGGCGGAAGTAGTTTCCCAATTATAAAGAAATCTGTTCATTTGACTTTTCGTTGCTAGATTGGAAGTTGTGCGTTCATATTCCTTAAGGCATGGGAAGGAGTCGGAAAGTTTTTCTGTCTCAACTTGAAATAGATTTCATGATAAGAAATACTTAGATGCGAAAGATCTCAAGAATTGTGATTATGCCTTCAGTATTTTATAAATGAGAAATGTGAGGAGTAAAACTTTCAAAATATGTTTAATCCCCACAAGTTTCCAGCCAATAATTTATGAATTTTCATTTCATACTAGCGAAAGAAACCCAGCTTTGCCCGGGTGTTGAAAATGTCACAATGAGCTATTAGCAGCACTGCACTCTAGATCAATTTCCGTGCGTTTGTTTTTTTTTCTCAACAGCTGACCCAAAATAGTATCCTAATGATTTTTTACATTTCCCCCTTAAATTCACCAACTTTTTATATATACAAACCTTGCGGTTCCCAAAACGAATCTATTGGGGAAAAAATCTTGCAAATCGGTCAACCCGATGGCGAATTAATTCGTCAGGAAGGAAATCTCAACTCATTTTTATTATAAAGAAGATAAAGAGCTGACATGAAAAGCAAGCAACTACAACTACAGTTTTAGACAAAACATATGCAACTGTTGACTACTTAACATACAAATCTCTACAAAAGATTTATTTTCAAAAATCCTGAAAATTCTGATATCGTTGAAAAATAAAAATTGAACACATCAGGTTGCTCAACCTCATATTAGTTGGAGTATTCAGAAGTGGTAAACAGTTTGTGCAGTGATGAATCAAAATTCTGCATCATTGAAAGCGAGGGAATGTCTCGGGACGGAATGATCATATTTATACACCTCACTATAAGACGAGTCGGCTCAACGGTGTCGCTTTTGTTTTGAAATATTTTTAAAATTTCATATACTTCATCATAGTTTTAGCGGTTAGTTCCTGAAGAGCCGAAAACTCACGGCTTTGCCAAGATTAAGGAAAACAAGAAAATAGGATGGGATAAGGCCTAAGGAGTGTTGCTTTCAAACAGCGTTGTTGTGGAGTATTCACTGGTAACACTGGACGAAAAAAAAATGTTTTCGCGATGCTCATGTGTTGCATTTGTAGTTCTCGACCTCTAAAGCCGACTGGTGACAGCCCTTAGTTGATTGGTTGGGAAAATTCCAATTCCAATTTGGCTACAAAGAGGGTTTGTCGCTTTAACGGTGTTGAAATTAATGGCATGTTTGCATGAGTGTAAGACTGCATGTTCATATAAGTTAAAATACAAAATAGTTATTACAAAATCTGTATGTCCCCATGAGTATTTTTCAGGCAAAAATGCGCCTGTCAGAAGAAACGATAGGTTGGGATATTCAAAACTGTCCAGCCGCATATAAGCATAAAAACATATGGAGACGCATGGTACATTTGCACAATGATTCATCTTGTGTCTAAACTACATGTTGTGAAATACATGTTGTTGGTTAACGTGTCGAAAACTGCGATCATTGAATCATTATAGTTTGGTAGTTTGTTTTGTTTCTAGGGATGCTCTCCAACTTCAATATGAGTAAACTTTACAGATTCTGAAGAACTTCATAACGGAAATCCAACATAAACTTGCACATAATGTGCAGTTCAAATTGGCTTGATACAGATGTTGTACGCTCCTGCACTGCCGCTAACCGCAAGTCGAGCACATCTGTATATGGGCCTCCATATACAGATGTGCTCGACTTGCGGTTAGCGGCAGTGCAGCTCTGATCAGTTGGTCCACCAGGTCAAACCAAAGTCTGTCCAGCATGTCCATAAAAGTCCCTAAAGCCCTTGCATATCACGTACAGTAAAAATCTGTTTGTCATGCGCATCAAACTAATTTAAACTGCACATGACACACATTGACTTAAATGACTTGGACATGCTAAGTAGACTTTGGTTTGATACTAGGCGTAGTTAACCTATAGAAGACCAGTTAAAAATAACTTCCAAGCCGTTAAAGCGACGAACTCCCTCTTTCTTTCTAACCCAATCAATCAATTTACGCCAGATACCAGTGCTGTACATGAACATAGCGAATACGAATTTACTGTTGACAAGTAAAGTTATTCAATTTCCCAAGAAAATGCAAACAAAATTTAAAAACAAAACAACGTTCAAATGGAAAAGCTCAAAATTGAAATCCACCCAAAATTAAATTAGGATATTTATACGATTCTCCGGCGGAATTTCAGTAGATTGGATTAATTGGAAAATCATTCGATTCTACAATTAAAATTCATTACAAAATCAAATGAAAATTCATTTCATTTTGCAATGGAAATTTATTAAAATTCAAATTAAAAGTTATTCAAAATTTAATTAAAATTCATTCAACATTCCAATTCATTTGAAATTATTGTAAGTCATTTGAAACTTGAACAGGAATTCATGAAATTTTCCAATGGGAACTCATTGATTTTGCAATGGAAAATCATTGGGTTCTGTAATAGGAATTCATTCAACCTTTAAAAAGAAATTCATTCGATTTTTCAATGGAAACAAAATCGAAATTTTAATGTATTGGAATTCTAATCCAATCGAATCCAAAAGCAGCCAGTACAAAGAAAGCATCCTGGAAATTGATTGGGCTAGATGACGTCCAAATATCTTTCTTGTCAATATTGAGACTTATATAGCATACCAGTGGTATAACATAAACGTCAAAGCGGCCTGGTCCCCTACGTGATGTTCGCCACAGAGATGATTCTTCGAAATGTATCGTGCTCAAACAGTTACTTCAACATGATACAACTTTCGAATCATACGCCCTCAATCTTTAAGTTCCTATTTTTGTAGTTAGAGGAAAGAATAGCAATATAACTGAAAATTATTCCGATGTTGATATTAATTTGTACAACAAGTAGGGGTCAAGATAAGGTAAGCATGTACACTGCCGCGATTCACAAGAGCGTCCTATGTCGATTTTGGACCTTTTTTATTTTCTTCCAGAAATAAACTTAAAATGGCTCCATCTTTGAGAAAAACAGATTAAATAATATGCTTTGTTCTAAAAATTTGAAAATCGTAGTAAGCTGGAAAAATGTTAATTTAGGAAAAAATAAAAATAAAAAATACAATAAAACAAAGACGTAAAATATGGAAAATCGTAAATTTTAAAATATAAACTTAAAAATATGATGATATAAAAATATAAAATATGAAATTTTAGAAGCATAAGAACACGATATGCTGTTTCGAAAATATTGAAATATTAAAATACGAAAATTCATCATCACAGCAATTTTTTTTAATAAAAAATATATTAAAATAAAAAGATAAAAATACAAAAATACCAAAAAAATTAAAAAACATGATAATATGCAAATACCTATGTTGTTATGAAAACATGGAAATAAAAAAAAAAAGTCGAGATTCCCTTCGGAGTCCTGTCGGGATTCCCTTCGGATTCCGGTCGGGATTCCCTCCAGAATCCTGTGGGAATTCCCTTCGGAATCCTGTCGGGATTCCCTTCGGAATCCGGTCGGAATTCTTTTCGGAATCCGGTCGGAATTCCCTTCGCAATCCGGTCGGGATTCCCTTCGGATCCCGGGCGGGATTCCCTCCAGTATCCTGTGGGAATTCCATTCGGAATCCTGTCGGGATTCCATTCGGAATCCGGTCGGGATTCCATTCGGAATCCGGTCGGGATTCCCTTCGGAATCCTGTCGGGATTCCCTTCGGAATCCTGTCGGGATTCCCTTCGGAATCCTGTCGGGATTCCCTTCGGAATCCTGTCGGGATTCCCTTCGGAATCCTGTCGGGATTCCCTTCGGAATCCTGTCGGGATTCCCTTCGGAATCCTGTCGGGATTCCTTCGGAATCCTGTCGGGATTCCCTTCGAATCCTGTCAGGATTCCTTCGAATCCTGTCGGATTCCTTCGAATCCTGTCGGGATTCCTTCGGAATCCTGTCAGGATTCCCTTCGGAATCCTGTCAGGATTCCTTCGAATCCTGTTGGGATTCCTTCGGAATCCTGTCGGGATTCCCTTCGGAATCCTGTCGGATTTCTTCGGAATCCTGTCGGGATTCCTTCGGAATCCTGTTGGGATTCGCTTCGGAATCCTGTCAGGATTCCTTCGGAATCCTGTCAGGATTCCTTCGAATCCTGTCGGGATTCCTTCGGAATCCTGTCGGATTCCTTCGAATCCTGTCAGGATTCCCTTCGAATCCTGTCAATTCCTTCTGAATCCTGTCTGGATTCCCTTCGGAATCCTGTCCGGATTCCCTTCAAAATCCTGTCGGGATTCCTTCGAATCCTGTCGGGATTCCCTTCGAATCCTGTCAGGATTCCTTCGAATCCTGTCGGATTCCCTTCGAATCCTGTCGGGATTCCTTCTGAATCCTGTCGGGATTCCTTCGGAATCCTGTCAGGATTCCCTTCGGAATCCTGTCGGATTCCTTCGAATCCTGTCAGTTCCTTCGGAATCCTGTCGGATTCCTTCTGAATCCTGTCGGATTCCTTCGAATCCTGTCGGAGTTCCTTCGAATCCTGTCGGGATTCCCTTCGGAATCCTGTCAGGATTCCTTCGAATCCTGTCGGATTCCCTTCGGAATCCTGTCGGATTCCTTCGGAATCCTGTCGGGATTCCTTCGGAATCCTGTCAGGATTCCTTCGAATCCTGTCGGATTCCTTCGGAATCCTGTCGGATTCCCTTCGAATCCTGTCGGGATTCCCTTCGAATCCTGTCGGGATTCCTTCGGAATCCTGTCGGGATTCCCTTCGGAATCCTGTCGGATTCCTTCGAATCCTGTCGGGATTCCCTTCGAATCCTGTCAGGATTCCTTCGAATCCTGTCGGATTCCCTTCGAATCCTGTCGGGATTCCCTTCGGAATCCTGTCGGGATTCCTTCGGAATCCTGTCGGATTCCCTTCGAATCCTGTCGGGATTCCCTTCGGAATCCTGTCAGGATTCCTTCGAATCCTGTCATTCCCTTCGGAATCCTGTCGGATTCCCTTCGGAATCCTGTCGGATTCCTTCGAATCCTGTCGGGATTCCTTCGGAATCCTGTCGGATTCCCTTCGAATCCTGTCGGGATTCCTTCGAATCCTGTCAGGATTCCTTCGGAATCCTGTCAGGATTCCTTCAAATCCTGTCGGATTCCTTCGAATCCTGTCAGGATTCCTTCGGAATCCTGTCGGATTCCTTCGGAATCCTGTCGGGATTCCTTCGGAATCCTGTCGGATTCCTTCGGAATCCTGTCGGGATTCCTTCGGAATCCTGTCGGATTCCTTCGAATCCTGTCGGATTCCCTTCGGAATCCTGTCGGGATTCCCTTCGGAATCCTGTCGGATTCCCTTCGAATCCTGTCAGATTCCTTCGGAATCCTGTCAGGATTCCCTTCGAATCCTGTCGGGATTCCTTCGGAATCCTGTCAGGATTCCTTCGGAATCCTGTCGGGATTCCCTTCCGAATCCTGTCGGGATTCCCTTCGGAATCCTGTCGAGATTCCCCCCCGACTCCTGTCGCCACTCCCTTCGGAATCCTGTCGGGATTCCCTTCGGAATCCTGTCGGGATTCCTTCGAATCCTGTCAGTTCCTTCGGAATCCTGTCGGATTCCTTCGAATCCTGTCGGGATTCCCTTCGAATCCTGTCAGGATTCCTTCGGAATCCTGTCGGGATTCCTTCGAATCCTGTCAGGATTCCTTCGGAATCCTGTCGGATTCCCTTCGAATCCTGTCGGATTCCTTCGGAATCCTGTCGGGATTCCTTCTGAATCCTGTCGGATTCCCTTCGGAATCCTGTCGGATTCCTTCGAATCCTGTCAGGATTCCCTTCGAATCCTGTCAGGATTCCTTCGGAATCCTGTCAGGATTCCCTTCGAATCCTGTCAGGATTCCTTCGGAATCCTGTCGATTCCCTTCGAATCCTGTCGGGATTCCTTCGGAATCCTGTCGGGATTCCCTTCGAATCCTGTCGATTCCCTTCGGAATCCTGTCGGGATTCCTTCGAATCCTGTCGGATTCCCTTCGGAATCCTGTCAATTCCCTTCGAATCCTGTCGGATTCCTTCGAATCCTGTCGGGATTCCCTTCGAATCCTGTCGGGATTCCTTCGAATCCTGTCGGATTCCCTTCGAATCCTGTCGGGATTCCTTCTGAATCCTGTCGGGATTCCCTTCGAATCCTGTCGGATTCCTTCGAATCCTGTCGGGATTCCCTTCGAATCCTGTCGGGATTCCCTTCGAATCCTGTCGGGATCCTTCGAATCCTGTCGGGATTCCTTCGGAATCCTGTCGGATTCCCTTCGGAATCCTGTCGATTCCTCTGAATCCTGTCAGGATTCCTTCGGAATCCTGTCAGGATTCCTTCGAATCCTGTCGGGATTCCTTCGAATCCTGTCGGATTCCCTTCGAATCCTGTCGGATTCCCTTCGGAATCCTGTCGGGATTCCTCTGAATCCTGTCAGGATTCCTTCGAATCCTGTCGGATTCCTTCGGAATCCTGTCAGGATTCCTTCGGAATCCTGTCAGGATTCCCTTCGAATCCTGTCGGATTCCCTTCGGAATCCTGTCGGATTCCCTTCGAATCCTGTCGGATTCCTTCTGAATCCTGTCGGATTCCTTCGGAATCCTGTCGGATTCCCTTCGAATCCTGTCGGATTCCTTCGGAATCCTGTCAGGATTCCTTCGGAATCCTGTCGGGATTCCTTCGGAATCCTGTCAGGATTCCTTCGGAATCCTGTCGGGATTCCCTTCGGAATCCTGTCGGATTCCTTCGAATCCTGTCGGGATTCCTTCGGAATCCTGTCGGATTCCTTCGAATCCTGTCGGATTCCTTCGGAATCCTGTCGGATTCCCTTCGAATCCTGTCGATTCCCTTCGAATCCTGTCGGATTCCCTTCGAATCCTGTCGGATTCCTTCGGAATCCTGTCGGATTCCCTTCGGAATCCTGTCGGGATTCCTTCGAATCCTGTCGGATTCCCTTCGAATCCTGTCGAGTTCCTTCGGAATCCTGTCGGGATTCCCTTCGAATCCTGTCGGATTCCTTCGAATCCTGTCGGGATTCCTTCGGAATCCTGTCGGGATTCCCTTCGAATCCTGTCGGGATTCCCTTCGAATCCTGTCAGGATTCCTTCGGAATCCTGTCGATTCCCTTCGAATCCTGTCGGGATCCCTTCGGAATCCTGTCGGGATTCCTTCGAATCCTGTCAGGATTCCTTCGAATCCTGTCAGGATTCCCTTCGAATCCTGTCGGATTCCCTTCGAATCCTGTCGGGATTCCTTCGGAATCCTGTCAGGATTCCCTTCGAATCCTGTCGGATTCCTTCGGAATCCTGTCGGATTCCCTTCTGAATCCTGTCGGGATTCCTTCTGAATCCTGTCAGATTCCTTCGAATCCTGTCGGGATTCCCTTCTGAATCCTGTCGGATTCCCTCGGAATCCTGTCAGGATTCCTTCGGAATCCTGTCGGGATTCCTTCGGAATCCTGTCGGATTCCTTCGGAATCCTGTCAGGATTCCTTCGAATCCTGTCGGGATTCCTTCGGAATCCTGTCGGATTCCTTCGAATCCTGTCAGGATTCCCTTCGAATCCTGTCGCGATTCCCCTTCGGAATCCTGTCGGGATTCCTTCGGAATCCTGTCGGGATTCCCTTCGGAATCCTGTCGGGATTCCCTTCGGAATCCTGTCGGGATTCCCTTCGGAATCCTGTCGGGATTCCCTTCGGAATCCTGTCGGGATTCCCTTCGGAATCCTGTCGGGATTCCCTTCGGAATCCTGTCGGGATTCCCTTCGGAATCCTGTCGGGATTCCTCTTCGGAATCCTGTCGGGATCCCCCTTCGGAATCCTGTCGGGATTCCTTCGAATCCTGTCAGGATTCCCTTCGAATCCTGTCGGATTCCTTCGCAATCCTGTCGGGATTCCCTTCGGAATCCTGTCGGGATTCCCTTCGGAATCCTGTCGGGATTCCCTTCGGAATCCTGTCGGGATTCCCTTCGGAATCCTGTCGGGATTCCCTTCGGAATCCTGTCGGGATTCCCTTCGGAATCCTGTCGGGATTCCCTTCGGAATCCTGTCGGGATTCCCTTCGGAATCCTGTCGGGTTTCCCTTCGGAATCCTGTCGGGCTTCCCTTCGGAATCCTGTCGGGATTCCCTTCGGAATCCTGTCGGGATTCCCTTCGAATCCTGTCGGGATTCCCTTCGGAATCCTGTCAGATTCCTTCGAATCCTGTCAGGATTCCTTCGAATCCTGTCGATTCCCTTCGGAATCCTGTCGGGATTCCCTTCGGAATCCTGGCGGTCTTCCCGTCGGATTCCTGTCGGGATTCCCTTCGGAATCCTGTCGGGTTTGCCTTCGGAACCCTCTCGGGATTCCCTTCGGAATCCTGTCGGGATTCCCTTCGAATCCTGTCAGGATTCCTTCGGAATCCTGTCGGGATTCCTTCGGAATCCTGTCGGGATTCCTTCGAATCCTGTCGGATTCCCTTCGAATCCTGTCGGATTCCTTCGAATCCTGTCAGATTCCCTTCGGAATCCTGTCGGGATTCCTTTGAATCCTGTCGGGATTCCCTTCGAATCCTGTCGGGATTCCTTCGGAATCCTGTCAGGATTCCCTTCGGAATCCTGTCGGGATTCCTTCGAATCCTGTCGGGATTCCTTCGGAATCCTGTCAGGATTCCTTCGAATCCTGTCAGGATTCCTCTGAATCCTGTCGGGATTCCCTTCGAATCCTGTCGGGATTCCTTCGAATCCTGTCGGATTCCTTCGAATCCTGTCGATTCCCTTCGGAATCCTGTCAGGATTCCTTCGGAATCCTGTCGGATTCCCTTCGGAATCCTGTCAGGATTCCTTCGAATCCTGTCAGGATTCCTTCGGAATCCTGTCGGATTCCTCTGAATCCTGTCGGGATTCCCTTCGAATCCTGTCGGATTCCTTCGAATCCTGTCAGGATTCCTTCGGAATCCTGTCGGGATTCCCTTCGGAATCCTGTCGGATTCCCTTCGAATCCTGTCGGGATTCCTTCGGAATCCTGTCAGATTCCCTTCGGAATCCTGTCGGGATTCCTTCGAATCCTGTCGGATTCCTTCGGAATCCTGTCGGATTCCCTTCGGAATCCTGTCAGGATTCCTTCGAATCCTGTCAGGATTCCCTTCGGAATCCTGTCAGGATTCCTTCGGAATCCTGTCGGATTCCCTTCGGAATCCTGTCAGGATTCCTTCGAATCCTGTCGGGATTCCTTCGGAATCCTGTCAGGATTCCCTTCGGAATCCTGTCAGGATTCCTTCGAATCCTGTCAGGATTCCTTCGGAATCCTGTCAGATTCCTTCGGAATCCTGTCGGGATTCCCTTCGGAATCCTGTCAGGATTCCTTCGGAATCCTGTCAGGATTCCCTTCGGAATCCTGTCAGGATTCCTTCGGAATCCTGTCGGATTCCTTCGAATCCTGTCAGGATTCCTTCGGAATCCTGTCGGATTCCTTCGGAATCCTGTCAGGATTCCTTTGAATCCTGTCGGATTCCCTTCGAATCCTGTCGGGATTCCCTTCGAATCCTGTCAGGATTCCCTTCGAATCCTGTCAGGATTCCTTTCGGAATCCTGTCAGGATTCCCTTCGGAATCCTGTCAGGATTCCTTCGGAATCCTGTCAGGTTCCTTCGAATCCTGTCAGGATTCCTTCGGAATCCTGTCAGGATTCCTTCGGAATCCTGTCGGGATTCCTTCGGAATCCTGTCAGGATTCCTTCGGAATCCTGTCAGGATTCCTTCGGAATCCTGTCAGGATTCCCTTCGGAATCCTGTCGGATTCCTTCGGAATCCTGTCAGGATTCCCTTCGAATCCTGTCGGATTCCCTTCGGAATCCTGTCAGGATTCCTTCGGAATCCTGTCGGATTCCTTCGGAATCCTGTCGGTTCCCTTCGGAATCCTGTCGGGATTCCTTCGAATCCTGTCGGGATTCCCTTCGAATCCTGTCAGGATTCCTTCGGAATCCTGTCAGGATTCCTTCGAATCCTGTCGGGATTCCCTTCGGAATCCTGTCGGGATTCCCTTCGGAATCCTGTCGGGATTCCCTTCGGAATCCTGTCGGGATTCCCTTCGGAATCCTGTCGGGATTCCCTTCGGAATCCTGTCGGGATTCCCTTCGGTTCAGTCGGGATTTTCATCGGAATCCGGTCGGGATTCCCTTCGGAGTCCGGTCAGAGTTTCCTTCAGAATCCTGTCGGAATAATTGGATAAACCCTACGGAATCCTTCCGGGATGCGCTTTGAAATAAAAATATAAAAATATGAAAGTATAAAAATATAATAATGTTAGGAATTAAAAATACTAAAATATTAAAAAGAATTTTGAATACAGAGAAATATGAAAACTGTGTACTTCGTAGACTGGATACTAGTAATGCTCATGCATCCTCTGCAATGTCTGTCCACATTGCTAAACCATAAAAATATTAAAATAAAAAAAATGAAATTATGCAAGTATAAAAATATGAAGAAATGACTATATACAAACCCAAATTAATCCACTTAGCGTTGGTGGTACCTTTCTCGCGCATTATAAAAATGAGAAAAACATACAAGAGAGGTCGAATTTGCACTTTAGGGGGATAGATTTTATTTTTTTCTTCAATATATGTCTATTTGCGGTCTTTTGAGTGCATTGCATCGGTTTCTGTAAAAAAAAATAGAAATTCATATGTACCGAATGCCAAGTTCAATAAATTAATATTGTGTGCCCAAATTATTTCGGAGTTTCTCTAATCAATCAAAAATTCCAATTCCAATTCGTAGATACATGAATAATTGATGATGAACATTGACAGTTTTACATATTAGCTCCCCAGTTTGACTAGACAGAGCAAAATAGAAAATTTCTACAAAAATAAATGTGAATGCATTTAAAACTACTGCTGTAAAAACGAGTTGTTTGCGCACATAACCAGATTGCAGCAATATTCAAATTTGAATGTTGTGTCTCCTATCATACATTTGTTTCAAGCATAAAATTCCGAACTTTCATGTGCATAATTGTACGAGAGAGGAAAATATATGAATAATCACCATCTCGCATACATCGGGGACAGCCCCATGAGGACGCTTTGCGGATGGATCGAAAAACGGTCCTCCACAACGGTAACAAAAAAAACTGCACATACAAACAATTCCAAACAGCTGTGCGTCCTGACCAGACGAAATTACTTTTTATGGATCCCATTGAAGTGGAAGGTCCTTTTTTGCGCTACTTAGTTCCTAAAAGATGGCTTGTTCAACCGAACGAAACAACAGGGAAAAAATGTTATTACCCTTTGCTAAATAAAAATGCGTTGGCGACGACTACCCACGGCCAAAGCGGCCGGATCTTTATGCAAATCGCGGGCTTCATGAAAGGATAAAAGTGTTCCCCGACCGGCACTTGCTTCTATACTTGGAACTTGGACCTGTAGATATCATCTACGCTCTGCTACCTGGCCCAGGTAACGAGAGTTGAAATATGGTGGAATGAAAAAAACGAGCTCGCATTCTCCTCGCATCATGGAGAAAAAAAATCTTATGTTGAATCCAGTGCCCTGCTTTCGCTTTACCAATGTTCAATGTTCCATTTATTATATGGCGAGAGAAAGGCAACTGGAAATTACAGCAATCATGGCATGTATGAATCTTAAAATTGTTCGGTTTGTTGAAAAATTGAATACATATTTCGGCATAAGTATATTGGGGTCTCCCTCCAGTTAGCCCTGCGAGTAAAACCGTAAGATTGCAAAGGCGAAAATGGCGAGTTCGATTCTTGTGCACCCCTGAACACAGTTTATCCAATTATTCTTGCTGTATGAGATAAATATTCATGCAGTTGGCGGAAGTTGAAAAGCAGGGCAAGTTCCAGTTGTAATGTAGAACTATTGTTGAAGAAGAAGATATCGGTAACACGGCCGTCAATCCCATTGACATTCATCGGCGATGCCGCATGCAATAATTTTCCATTTTTGCATCAAGCCCTGCATTGTTCGCATTCTGGTTTTGGATATTGAAGCAAATTCATCAGAAAATTATTTTCGAATTTGTAACGTTGCGCAATTGAAGATCGAAGCGTAACCCTTCCACCATATAAACGTGGGGCGAATGTCGGAAGAAAAATCGTTTTTCGTCGTTTCTTCTCATGCCCTAGCCACTTTTCCGTTTCGTTTTCATCTTCGACGACGATTTCAATTTCCTTGAGCAAAAGCCAATAATGCAGTAATGGAGATGGAGAGCTCAACTGATGGCAACTAGTTGTTGATCCGGTGCAGTTTACACGAACGAACATATTGACTGCGCGCAATAAGTGTCTCGAATTCTTTCCACTGAATTATTTTTCTGTTCCTCTGAGGTAAGGTTAGCGACAGATGAAATAAAACATACATTGATATCCAGAGCGAAAAAAAATCCATAACCAACTTCAGAACATGGTGCGACAAACAGAAAGTTTGACTATTTCTCTCAGTGTACAACGACTCAAATTGTGCATCGAATCCCATTACCGTTGCCATTGCGAGGACCATCAGTTTCCGTTTTCGCTGTTGCTTGCGGGTGGCAACCGGTGGGCGCGCCCGAGAACGAAGACGACAAATAAATTTATAAGGAAATCGATCCCGTACTTATACCGAGCAGAGTATTGTTTACCTGTTTGCGTTGTGCAACTATTCGATGAAGTGGATTCGATGTGCATTTTGTAACAGAGGGAATGGCATGCAGGAAAAGTGGTTGCGTTTGTCAGTGCATATACCATACTAGGACTTTTTCTTTTACCGAGAAAAATTGAGTTATCAAATCAGTAAAAGTGACAACCGAAACAGTTTTTGAATATAAAGCGATCTTGACAAGTCGACAACACTCAGATCAAACTGCACTACGATCAGCCTAACACGCACATACCTTCAAAATTCAAAGGCATTTCTTGAGAATATTTAAAAGAATTCCCCGAGGTCAGCTATGACAGTTAAAGCATGGACACGTGTCTCACAATCTAAAATCAATCTAAAATAAAACGTATTATTGGTTGGCAAATGCTGGGTAAAGCGTACCAGTCTTTATTTTTTGAATAGCAATATGAAGGCAAAATCATTTTCAAGGACCACCCACAACAAGTGGTCTTACGGAAGCTCCGGATCACCCAAAGAAGTGGCCGATTCCAATAATTTGTCTTACAAAGCTGTGACTTTTTAGAAACTGAATGATGTAGCCATGAGCGAGCAAAACCAGTATATGGACGATGTTAATTATATCATTCATTTCGGATAGCCACTAAGTGATTCTTAGAAAGTTCTGGAACATCCGGAGAAATGGTCAGTTGAACAAGTTCGTCGTTCAAAGCTGCGGTTTTTATAAATCGATTGTTAACGTAATGTGAGAACAAAATCAATGCATAGAACATTCATCCACTCCGAAAGTGGCCATCCAGAAGTTTCAGAACATCCGGAGAAGTGAAAAATTGTGAAATTCCGTCCTAGAAAACCACGACTTCAAAGATCCCTTATTGTAGCATTGTGAGAGCAAAATCATTGCAAGGACAACAAATTGAACCCGAATAGGCATCAAGTGGTTCTAGGAAGTTCCGGAGCACCCGGAGTAGTGACCAAATCGGAAATCGTCCTAGACTGCTGTGACTTTTTATACACCATTTGCTCTAGCAACGTGAGAGCCAAATTCCACTAAGTGGTCCTCCAGGAACTCCGGAATATCCAGAGTAGAAGAAGAATTTAAAAAAAAGCGACTGGTTCACAAAACAACAGAGCAACATCTTATGGCAAAAACTATCCATTGACCCCGGGAGGCCACTAAGTGGTGCTTCAGAAACTCTGGAAAATCTGGAAATGAAATCAATTCTAGAAATTCACACTGAAAAGTTGCGTCTTTTTTAACGTACTAGAAAGCTGTGGGGGCCTTAGCCTAGCGGTAAGATGCGCGGCTATAAAGCAAGACCATGTTGAGGGTGGCTGGGTTCGAATCCCAGTCCCGGTCTACGCAATTTACGGTTAGGAAAATGTCTTGACTTGCCTGACATGAAACTATCATCGTGTTAGCCTCATGATATATGAATGCAGAAATGGTAACTTGGCTTAGAAACCTCGCGGTTAGTAACTGTGAAAATGCGGAATGAACACTAAGCTGCGAGACGCAATGTCCCAGTGGGGGATGTAATGCCAATAAGAAGAAGAAGGAGAAAGCTGTGAAATAGGAACGAAGAAACAGATTAGACAAGCCTGTTTCTCCATCGAGTGAGGAGGAAGAACTTCCGGAAAAATCCTTGGCGAATTTCCGGAGGAATCCCTGGAGGAACTTCCGGAGGAATTCCTGGAGGAACTTCCGGAGGAATTCCTGGAGGAACTTCCGGAGGAATTCCTGGAGGAACTTCCGGAGGAATTCCTGGAGGAACTTCCGGAGGAATTCCTGGAGGAACTTCCGGAGGAATTTTCTGGAGGAACTTCCGGAGGAATTCCTGGAGGAACTTCCGGAGGAATTCCTGGAGGAACTTCCGGAGGAATTCCTGGAGGAACTTCCGGAGGAATTCCTGGAGGAACTTCCGGAGGAATTCCTGGAGGAACTTCCGGAGGAATTCCTGGAGGAACTTCAGGGGAATTCCTGGAGGAACTTCCGGAGGAATTCCTGGAGGAACTTCCGGAGGAATTCCTGGAGGAACTTCCGGAGGAATTCCTGGAGGAACTTCCGGAGGAATTCCTGGAGGAACTTCCGGAGGAATTCCTGGAGGAACTTCCGGAGGAATTCCTGGAGGAACTTCCGGAGGAATTCCTGGAGGAACTTCCGGAGGAATTCCTGGAGGAACTTCCGGAGGAATTCCTGGAGGAACTTCCGGAGGAATTCCTGGAGGAACTTCGGAGGAATTCCTGGAGGAACTTCGGAGGAATTCCTGGAGGAACTTCCGGAGGAATTCCTGGAGTAACTTCCGGAGGAATTCTGGAGGAACTTCCGGAGGAATTCCTGGAGGAACTTCCGGAGGAATTCCTGGAGGAACTTCGGAGGAATTCCTGGAGGAACTTCCGGAGGAATTCCTGGAAGGAGGAACTTCCGGAGGAATTCCTGGAGAACTTCCGGAGGAATTCTGGAGGAACTTCCGGAGGAATTCCTAGAGGAACTTCCGGAGGAATTCCTGGAGGAACTTCCGGAGGAATTCCTGGAGGAACTTCCGGAGGAATTCCTGGAGGAACTTCCGGAGGAATTCCTGGAGGAACTTCCGGAGGAATTCCTGGAGGAACTTCCGGAGGAATTCCTGGAGGAACTTCCGGAGGAATTCCTGGAGGAACTTCCGGAGGAATTCCTGGAGGAACTTCCGGAGGAATTCCTGGAGGAACTTCCGGAGGAATTCCTGGAGGAACTTCCGGAGGAATTCCTGGAGGAACTTCCGGAGGAACTTCCGACGGAATTCCTGGAGGAACTTCCGGAGGAATTCCTGGAGGAACTTCCGGAGGAATTCCTGGAGGAACTTCCGGAGGAATTCCTGGAGGAACTTCCGGAGGAATTCCTGGAGGAACTTCCGGAGGAATTCCTGGAGGAACTTCCGGAGGAATTCCTGGAGGAACTTCCGGAGGAATTCCTGGAGGAACTTCCGAGGTATTCCTGGAGGAACTTCCGGAGGAATTCCTGGAGGAACTTCCGGAGGAATTCCTGGAGGAACTTCCGGAGGAGTTCCTGGAGGAACTTCCGGAGGAATTCCTGGAGGAACTTCCGGAGGAATTCCTGGAGGAACTTCCGGAGGAATTCCTGGAGTAACTTCCGGAGGAATTCCTGGAGGAACTTCCGGAGGAATTCCTGGAGGAACTTCCGGAGGAATTCCTGGAGGAACTTCCGGAGGAATTCCTGGAGGAACTTCTGGAGGAATTCCTGGAGAAACTTTCGGAGGAATTCCTGGAGAAACTTCCGGAGGAATTCCTGGAGAAACTTCCGGAGGAATTCCTGGAGGAACTTCCGGAGAAATTCCATGAGGAACTTCCGGAGAAATTCCTGGAAGAACTTCCGGAGGAATTCCTGGAGGAACTTCCGGAGGAATTCCTGGAGGAACTTCCATAGGAATTCCTGGAGGAACTTCCGGAGGAATTCCTGGAGGAACCTCCGGAGGAATTCCTAGAGGAACCTCCGGAGGAATTCCTGGAGGAACCTCCGGAGGAATTCCTGGAGGAACTTCCGGAGGAATTCGTGGAGGAACTTCCGCAGGAACTCGTGGAGAAACTTCCGCAGGAATTCCTGGAGGAACTTCCGCAGGAATTCCTAGAGGAACTTCCGCAGGAATTCCTAGAGGAACTTCCGCAGGAATTCCTAGAGGAACTTCCGGAGGAATTCATGGAGGAACTTCCGCAGAAATTCCTAGAGGAACTTCCGCAGAAATTCCTGGAGGAACTTCCGCAGAAATTCCTGGAGCAACTTCCGGAGGAATTTTTAGAGGACTTCCAGGGGAATTCCTGAAGGAACTTCCGGAGGAATTCCGGAGGAACGAATTCTTTTAGTAACTTCCGGAGGATTTCCTGGAGGAACTTGAAGAGGAATTCCCGGAGGAACTTCGGGAGGAATTCCTGGAGGAACTTCCAAAGGCATTCCTGGAGGAACTTCCAAAGGAATTCCTGGAGGAACTTCCGCAGGAATTCCTGGATGAACTTCCGGAGGAATTCCTGGAGGAACTTCCGCAGGAATTCCTGGAGGAACTTCCGCAGGAATTGCTGGAGGAACTTCCGCAGGAATTCCTGGAGGAACTTCCGCAGGAATTCCTGGAGGAACTTCCGCAGGAATTCCTGGAGGAACTTCCGCAGGAATTCCTGGAGGAACTTCCGCAGGAATTCCTGGAGGAACTTCCGCAGGAATTCCTGGAGGAACTTCCGCAGGAATTACTGGAGGAACTTCCGCAGGAATTCTTGGAGAAACTTCCGCAGGAATTCCTGGAGGAACTTCCGCAGGAATTCCTGGAGGAACTTCCGCAGGAATTCTTGGAGGAACTTCCGCAGGAATTCCTGGAGGAACTTCCGCAGGAATTCCTGGAGGAACTTCCGCAGGAATTCCTGGAGGAACTTCCGCAGGAATTCCTGGAGGAACTTCCGCAGGAATTCCTGGAGGAACTTCCGCAGGAATTCCTGGAGGAACTTCAGCAGGAATTCTTGGAGGAACTTCCGCTGGAATTCCTGGAGAAACTTCCGCTGGAATTCCTGGAGGAACTTCCGGAGGAATTCCTGGAGGAACTTCCGCAGGAATTCCTGGAGGAACTTCCGGAGGAATTCCTGGAGGAACTTTCGCAGGAATTCCTGGAGGAACTTCCGCAGGAATTCCTGGAGGAACTTCCGCAGGAATTCCTGGAGGAACGTCCAAAGCAAATTCTGGAGGAACTTCCGCAGAAATTCCTGGAGGAACGTCCAAAGCAAATTCTGGAGGAACTTCCGCAGGAATTCCTGGAAAAACTTTCGCGGGAATTCCTGGAGAAACTTCCGCAGGAATTACCGAAGGAACTTCCGGAGGAATTCCTGGAGGAACTTCCGCAGGAATTCGTGGAGGAACTTCCGCAGGAATTCCTGGAGGAACTTCCGGAGAAATTCCTGGAGGAACTTCCGGAGGAATTTCTGGAGGAACTTCCGCAGGAATTCCTGGAGGAACTTCCGCAGGAATTCCTGAAGGAACTTCCGCAGGAATTCCTGAAGGAACTTCCGCAGGAATTCCTGTAGAAACTTCCCTAGGAATTTCTGGAGGAACTTCCGCAGGAATGCCTGGAGGAACTTCCGGAGGAATTCCTGGAGGAACTTCCGGAGGAATTTCTGGAGGAACTTCCTAAGGAATTCCTGGAGGAACTTCCAGAGGAATTCCTGGAGGAACTTCCAAAGGAATTCCTGGAGGAACTTCCAAAGGAATTCCTGGAGGAACTTCCGCAGGAATTCCTGGAGGAACTTCCGCAGGAATTCCTGGAGGAACTTCCGGAGAGGTTCCTGAAGGAACTTTCGCAGGAATTCCTGAAGGAACTTTCGCAGGAATTCCTGGAGGAACTTCCGGAGGAACTTCCGCAGGAATTCCTGGAGGAACTTCCGGAGGAATTCCTGGAGGAACTTCCGCAGGAATTCCTGGAGGAACTTCCGGAGGAATTCCTGGAGGAACTTCCGCAGGAATTCCTGGAGGAACTTCCAAAGGAATTCCTGGAGGAACTTCCAAAGGAATTCCTGGAGGAACTTCCGCAGGAATTCCTGGAGGAACTTCCGCAGGAATTCCTGGAGGAACTTCCGCAGGAATTCCTGGAGGAACTTCCGCAGGAATTCCTGGAGGAACTTCCGCAGGAATTCCTGGAGGAACTTCCGCAGGAATTCCCGGAGGATCTTTCGCAGGAATTCCTCCGGAAGGAACTTCCGCAGGAATTCCTGGAGGAACTACGGAGGAATTCCAGGAGGGACTTCCGCAGGAATTCCTGGAGGCACTGCCGCAGGAATTCCTGGAGGAACTTCCGGAGGAATTTCTGGAGGAACTTCCGGAGGAATTCCTGGAGGAACTTCTGGAGGAATTCCTGGAGGAACTTCCGGAGGAATTCCTGGAGGAACTTCCGCAGGAATTCCTGGAGGAACTTCCGCAGGAATTCCTGGAGGAACTTCCGCAGGAATTCCTGGAGGAACTTCCGCAGGAATTCCTGGAGGAACTTCCGCAGGAATTCCTAGAGGAACTTCCGCAGAAATTCCTGATGGAGCTTCCGGAGGAATTCCTGGAAGAACTTCCGCAGGAATTCCTGGAGGAACTTCTGGGGGAATCCCTGGAGGAACTTCTGGAGGAACTCCCGGAGGAACTTCCGGAGGAACTCCCGGAGGAACTTCCGGAGGAACTTCCGGAGGAATTCCTGGAGGAACTTCCGGAGGAATTCCTGGAAGAATTCTTAGATGAACACCCGGAGGAATTCCTGATCAAACTCCCGTAGCAATCCCTGATGGAACTCCCGTGAGAATTCCTGTAGGAAGTCTAGTAAGAAGTCCCGGAGGAATATCTGAAAGAACTTCCAATGAAGTTCGTGGAGGAATTTCCAGAGGAATTCTTGGAAGAACTCCCAGAGGAATTCCTGGAGGAACTCACAGATGAATTCCTGGAGGAGCTTCCTGAGGAATTCCTGGAGGAGCTTCCTGAGGAATTCCTGGAGGAACTCTCTGATGAATTCCTGGAGGAATTCCTGAAGGAACTTAGGGAGGAATTCCTGGAGGAACTCCCGGAAGAACAAGCGACCGTGATTTTTACTAGAACACAAAATACTGAAAGCAGTTTCGCGCGTATGCAGCGTTTTTAGTAGTTGAATTATTTATTTATTTATTCAGACTAAGGCCGAAGTGCCCTGTGCGGTATATAAGAGTCTTCTCCATTCGGCTCGGTCCATGGCTACACGTCGCCAACCACGCAGTCTACGGAGGGTCCGCAAGTCATCTCCCACCTGATCGATCCACCTTGTCCGCTGCGCACCTCGCCTTCTTGTGCCCGTCGGATCGTTGTCGAGAACCGGGTTACTGTCCGACATTCTGGCTACGTGCCCGGCCCACCGCAGTCGTCCGATTTTCGCGGTGTGAACGATGGATGGTTCTCCCAGCAGCTCATGCAACTCGTGGTTCAATCGCCTCCTCCACGTACCGTCCGCCATCTGTACCTCACCATAGATGGTACGCAGAACTTTCCTTTCGAAAACTCCCAGTGCGCGTTGGTCCTCCACGAGCCACGTCCAGCTCTCGTGTCCGTAGAGGACTACCGGTCTAATGAGCGTTTTGTAGATTGTCAGTTTGGTACGGCGGCGAACTCTATTCGATCGGAGCGTCTTGCGGAGTCCAAAGTACGTACGATTTCCAGCCATTATGCGTCTCCGAATTTCTCTGCTGGTATCATTTTCGGCAGTCACCAATGAGCCCAAGTACACAAATTCTTCTACCACCTCGATTTCGTCACCACCGATGCAAACTCGCGGTGGGTGGCTCACATTGTCTTCTCTTGAACCTCTTCCTATCATGTACTTCGTCTTCGACGTGTTGATGACTAATCCGATTCCTTGGCTTCCCTCTTCAGTCTGATGTACGCTTTCTTCATTTTCTCAAAGTTATGTGCCATAATATCTATATCGTCGGCGAAGCCAAATAGCTGAACGGACTTATTGAAAATTGTACCACTCGTGTTAATCTCTGCTCTTCGTATTACCCCTTCCAAAGCGATGTTGAATAGCAGACACGAAAGACCATCACCTTGCCGTAACCCTCTGCGGGTTTCGAAGGGACTCGAGAATGCCCTGAAACTCGAACTGTGCACATCATCCGATCCATGGTCACTTTGATCAACGGTGTCAATTTATCCGGAAATCCGTGTTCGTGCATTAGCTGCCATAGCTGGTCCCGATCGTTTGTATCATATGCTGCTTTGAAGTCGATGAATAGATGATGTGTGGGCACGTTGTATTCGCGGCATTCTGCAGTATTTGGCGAATGGCGAACACCTGATCCGTGGTGGATCGTTCGCCCGTAAAACCCGCCTGGTACTGCCCCACGAACTCCCTTGCAATTGGTGCTAGTCGACTGCATAAAATTTGAGAAGGTTCCCGTTTATGTCCTTACACATATCAGGCTGTGGCACATGGCCCTTACGTGAATTGATCCGATCCAACCTTCAGTGAGCACGATCTGGAACTCTAGCACGCGAAACATCATAGGGAGTGACATTCGCCATCAGTTCCAGATGAATAATCATTGATTTCAGCAATAATGGATTATGGAGTGCTGACAGACATTACAAGTTCCATTCAAATTAGGGACGTTCCGATACTTCAAAATATCGATATTTGATTCGATACGATAATCGAATCAAAGTATCGATATCACCGATATATTGAAATAAAAATATCGATATATCGGAAAATCATATGATATTTCAGAAATGAGACTATTTAGAATATATTTGTTGTAGTTTTTCAATTACTATCGTATTACCGTATTACCCCTTTACAATAATGATTATAAATTACTTTTTTCTATTACTTTATCCAATTTGCCAGTCCAACAATAATCGGCGGCGGCGTTTTCGGCATGATACTCACTATTATCCGTTCGCTCGAAAAAATCAACGAAGCTTCAACAAATTTGCTAAAATTCAACCGACAGTTTTCCGTATTTATGCTCGGGTTACTTTGATTCTTAAAAACAAAAAAAAACTATTTTCAAAATTTCCTCGGAAGTTTTTTTTAAATAAATTTTCAGAAATTTCAGAATTTTTACGGAAAAATCAATTGAAATATTCTTAACTAAAAAAGATAAGATCTTTTAAACCCGGCCCTTTTTCATACATGAAATTCCCTGGACTTTTAACAGGAAATTCTCAGAAAAAAAATTAAGCTCTTTTTATTAGGAAATTTTATTCGATTTTCACGGGCATTCTTCAAAATTTACACAATATTTTCAGGAAATTTTACTTTAATTCCTAAGAGAAATTCTTATGAATTTTGGAAAAAATCATGTTTTAAAATTATTCTAAGGTCTCATTTCCAAAAATCTATCCCCAATTTTTGAAGGAAATTTATCTAATTTATCATAGGAACACGTCAAATAATTAAATAATTGAACTCGCGTAAGGATTTAAGGGCAAGCTGCTTGACAGATGTTTCAATGCACAGTGCAAGTTGCCAAAACTATTTGGAATGGCAGCGGACATCTCACATCATCCGCGTTACCGAGAAAAATAACCTTAACCAATAAAAATACGGCATTTCAGATCCATTTTGAAGTTTTTTTTTTTCATAAAATACAATGCAATTGTTATTTTTATTTTACTTTGTTCTGATTCAATATATCGATATCGAAAGCAAAAATATCGATATGACCGATATATTGAAAGCAAAATATCGATACAAAAATATCGGATATCGAAACAAAAATATCGATATTTCGATGTATCGGAAGTATCGGAGCGTCCCTCATTCAAATATTAAAAATTAACACTAATTATTGGCACTTGCCTTTTTCAAATTTGAGACCCTAAAAAATGAAATCTAAATCTATTGGGTCAATCTGGGAGACGAGGGCTAGATTATATTATTGTATGTACGAAATTTCTTCTGGAAGGAAATTCTCTATTCATCCCGTGGATTCGCATAAGTGTATCTGCTTATGGAACCACCCAACCCATTTTTGGCCCTTCATACAGGAGTTTGATGAAATACAATCAATATTATAATCATGATCAAATCATTTGTCAGATATTGCCAGTGCTATCGGCAGGTGCCTTGCTACAATAGATGGTTTAGATTTTCGACAAAAAAAATCTTAAGAAGCATCAGGACTCAAAGACAAACTTAGCTGGCCGTGGGATAATCATCAGGAACCAGGCCAATGCAAGGAACAGCATCAGTATAACGAAATTATTTGCGTTGTGTTTAAAAACAGACTCCATGAACTGATTGTTCTCAGTTGTTGTGATTTACATAACATTTGGTAAGTCGCCGTAGCAACATATGAAGTAGCATCAGTTACTTAGCGCCGTACTTGAATTAAGGTGATATCATAATGTGGTTATTCAATATGCTACTGTAGTACTTCATGAGCACTAAAAAAGTGGTCTCTTGTATGGGAAATGAACTTCTTAATTAGTCTTTGATGTTACGATAGACGGGGTTACCTTCGAGGTGATCGAGGAATTCGTCTACCTTGGATCCTTGCTAACGGCTGATATCCATATTAGTCGTGCCTACTACAGGCTCCAGAAGAAACTGCGGTCAAAACAGATTCACCACCGCACCAAATATGTCATGTATAAGACGCCAATAAGACCGGTTGTACTCTACGGACATGAAACATGGACAATGCTCAAAGTGGACTTGCAAGCACTCGGAGTGTTCGAGAAACGGGTGCTTATGACCATCTTTGGCGATGTGCAAGAAGACGGTGTGTGGCGGCGAAGAATGAACCACGAGCTCGCCCAGCTCTACGGCGAATCCAGTATGCAGAGAGCCGGAAGGGTACGATGGGCATGGCTTGTTGCAAGAATGTCGGACAGCAACCCTGCAAAGATGGTGTTCGCTTCCGAACCTGCAGGTACGAGACGGCGTGGAGCGCAGCGATTGAGGTGGCCGGCACACCAGGTGCAAAACGACTTGGCAAGCGTGGGCGCATTCGAGGATGGAGAGATACGGCATCGAACTGTGTATTGTGGCGTGAAATTGTTGGTTCAGTGTTATCTGTTTAGATGTAAACTAAATAAATGGATGAATCCGCAAAGCCCAGGAGCATAAGCGATCTTGTGACAATGATACCGCTTCTTTGCACGCCTACCTCAAGCGGTTGAACAGTGAGTTCGAGAGAATTTAAATTAGAAATCCGAATTTCTAATGGAGAATCATTTGGATTGCCATTGAACATTCATTCGAATTTGCAAATTAAATTCATTCGAAATTCATAATCTGCATTTCGAGGAAAAGGGATTTTTTTAAATTTCTTGCTTTGAGTGATACATAGTTTGTATCTCCTACAATGATGGAGCTTCTGTTTTAACGTCCGAGTTGTATCAAATCCTAAGCAAATTATGCCTGCTCCGTTTCAGCTCACCATATGTATCGATTATACGAATTTTTCACAGGCATCATTGCATTCACTTTTGTTCCGCTTCCCGAGCAGGAGCGACGACCTCGATAACAACAGTTGGTATGGACAAGGAATGCATAATATGTAAAATATCACAAATATTAAATAGCAGTCGCAATGTTTTCAGCGACCTTATCAGTCTGCTACTGATGCATCTACATTTCACCATGGTTCGAATACGAATTTCCATTACATTATTGTACATATTATAATGGAACTTGCTGATAATAAGGACATTGATAAGGAAAACAGAGTGCGGAATTTTGGTGGCATTTACAACCCTGTTATTTTCATGTTACAATGCACGTAACCCACGTCCAATCACAACCTTTGACAATAAACACCATTTGGACATTTTCCCACCGCATGATTCCCGGGGGAACCGACACAATGATATATGGCGCCCTACGGGACACCGAAAAGTGACAAATCCTAATGGTTTTTCGGTCAATGCGAAACGACCGAAAACAGTAATTGACGACTATTTATGTCCCGTCCAGCTCAATGCTGGAAGCAAACTTCAGAAATAACAAATGACGAGTAACGACACTTCCACCTTTCCCTGTCCTGTTACGGAGGGAGCATCCCTTTCAGGCGAAAATAAAACCGTTAAGGCAGGGCAGGAATCAAGTGTTTTGAACTAAAGTTCTTGGAAGGGAACTTGAAACCTGCCTCCACATCGGATCTACGCCTCTCCATCAATGCATTGTACCTACGCACGGTTGCTTTTGTCTGTCTATCTGTCCACGCAGAAGGACACAAAGTGGCCGAAAAGTTACCTAAAAGAAATAAAAATGAAACACGGTGGAGATAAATAAATAGCAAAAAAAAATAGAATGGAAGCTTTCGACTGAACCTATCCTACTGTGTAATGACATGAGATGAGCCCATCCGTACCTTCGAGTCCTTGAGGGAGCTGGGCTGGAAAACGAGACAGGTGGTGCCCCCTTCAGGCGAATGATGGACGACCGCTCTGGCCCGCCTGGTGGGTGGGGTGAATGTTTGACGAATGGTCGGTCCATGGTCCGACGGCCGCCCAGCTCTGCACCTAATGGAGCACAATCAAGCTAAAGTGAACCTAGGTCGGCGTGATGAATCGACCAAACCACAGCACGTTGCGGGGCGTAACCTACGGGCAGACAACCGGCACATCCCGTCGCAGGGGGGCGGTCCATGGTCGGTAGTAGGTGGGGATTTTTAGAGCCGATAACAGCTGTCCATAATCGGCGTGGAAGCACGCTGGTAATGAGACGCTCTTCTGCTGCGATAATGCGATAAAGTAGTCCTCTTGCTGCTAATGGAGTTGTTTGCTTTTTAATGCGTGCTAAAATGATTGCTTCTAATGGTGGCGTCTCACACAAACGGATGTGTTACTTCGGTGGCCCGTCCAGCACGTTTGATAAAGGACACTTGTGGAAGTACTGAAATCCATTTTTATCATTCGTGAAAGGTAGTTTTGTCCAGATTTTCACTTCTTGCATAAACAGCCGGAAAAGGAAAATTAAATTAATATCAAGAAATGTCAAAAAATAAAATAATTTATGGATTTTTACGCACATGCCAGCCGCCATTAGGTTCTGCAGCATGACGTCACGAATGAATTCGGTCCTCGTCGAATGAACTTTTTTGACAGTTCAGTAGTACTTTCGACTGACTCCGACAACGGCCGAGCTCGTGATTGGTTGGCTGCCCCTGAGTCCAACAAGAAGTACTACGATCTTTCACCAGATTGAGGTTAGGTACAGATGCTGCAGAACCTAATTACCGAACATCAAAGTTGGACAACTCAACGCTAGTTCGCTCCAGGTTCACTCCATATTTACATACACTGGAAACAAAATCGATTCCGTATTACGAAAATTTAAATTGTATAATTATCTGTGATAGAAAAACATGCGTCGTAAAATATTAAAATTTAATCACTAATAAAAATCTCATAATTAATTTGATGTAGCGGAGTGGTGCGCAACCTTGACCTTCCATTACGATCGGATCCTGCATTTGACTATGTCAGACCAGACTGAAACGCTAAACGATATAATCTTGTTGTATTACTAGATATCACAATAATTGAACGCGAAAGAAGTGAGACACATGAAAACAGTCACCAAACATTAATTTTGGGTCGTATTTTCTTCAAATTTCCAGGAAATGTATAACAACAAATTTGTGGTTGAGTTTCCACTTCATCCATTCATAGGCAAATTTGAATTTCCTCGTAGAACTTAATAAATAACATGAAAATAATAAATCATACATTTTGCCAAACATGATTACATTGTCAAGCATTCCAAAAATTGCGGAAGCCAGCAATCACGACACATTACGCGGAAATACGCCTCACTAAGCTGGTCGGTGCCATTACTCTGTGACAAAGTTCCCAATAAATTATCGAATGTTGACGGCTCGCTCAACAATTAGGCAAACATGAATGCCGTCGTGTGCGTGTATGGAAATGCCACCCAGGCCTTGGTGCGCACTCCAGTCAACAATTTGTAGGGCACCAAAAGCTCCCGTGAATGCTCCACATGCACACATGAATCATCACCTAACTGACGACGGTTAGCCAACTGTAATGCCACATAAGTACTTGCCGGCATTTGCACGACCATGATACGATAAGCATCCCTCGCGCTATCCACGCGAGAAATTGTGAGATCTTCATAAAATTAGTGTTTTGGTTAGGAAATAATCTTGATTTATTTTGTTTTCCTATGTGTTTCACGAAAAATTTATATTTTCAATTAATATTTTAACACTCCCTTGATTTTTTTTATTCGTCATCACGCTTATCAAGCTTTCCCTGCCACTATTAATTGTGATGTATTTTACAGGCGGCCCCTGAAGGTATATACAAATTTACTGCAGAGCATAAAAAATCAAAAAATTCATTAAAAATAATCGAATATTCAAAGCTCTGGTATATAGTATCAAATAACTACGGCGAACGATGCGTTAACTTCCTAGCCTTCTATGGAATGGTAGCTCTAAGGTCAATTGGCAGAATCGAACTACTAGGGGTTAGATAAGGTCGAAGTGACAAAACGTCGAAAGACAAAAGGTCGAAAAATACAAGAAGTAAAAAGTGGCAAAACGTCAAAAAGGGTAACTTTCCTCCTTCTACTTACTTCTTTCCTCCTTCTTCTTTCTACCTTCTTAGTCCTTTCTTCTTCCTTTTTCTCCCTTCCTTCTTTTTTCTCCTTTCATACTTCTTCGTTTTTCCTTTCTTCTTTTTCCTCGTCCTTTTCCCTTATTTCTTCTTCCTGATTCCCTATTCCTTCTTCCTCCTTTATGCTTTGTTTTTCCTTCTTTCTACTTTATTTTTCCTTCTAACTTCTGCCTTCTTCCCTCTTCCTTCTTCTTTCTTCTTTCTTCCTTCTTCCTTCTTCCTTCTTCCTTCTTTCTACTTTCATTTTCCTTCTAACTTCTGCCTTCTTCCTTTTTCCTGCTTGCTTCTGCTTTCTTCTTTCTCTTTTCTTCCTGCTTCCTCCTTCCTTTTTTCTTCTCCCTTCTTCCGACCTCCTTCTTCCTTCTACCTACTTCTTTATTCTTTCTTTTTTCTTTCTTCGTTATTCTTCCTTCTTCCTCCTTCTTTCTTCCTTCTTCCTTCTTCCTTCTTCCTTCTTCTTTCTTCCTTCTTTCTTCTTCCTGTTTTAATCTTCCTTCTTCTTGTTTCCTTCTTCCTTCTTCCTTCTTTTTTCTTCCTTCTTCCTTCTTCCTGTTTCAATCTTCCTTCTTCCTTCTTTCCTCTTCTTTCTTCTTCCTTTTTTCTTCTTTTTTCTTCTTCATTCGTCATCTTTTCCCTTCTTCCTGCTTCTTTTACCCTTCTCCCTTTTTCTTCTAAGCCAAAGGACAAAAGGTCGGAAAGTACAAAGGTCGAGGGGTAAAAAGTTCGAAGGAGCAAAAGATCGAAACAAAAGCTCCGGGAACTCTTCCGGAAATTCTTCCGGGAACTCTTCCGAAATTTTTCCGGGAACTCCTCCGAAGTTTTTCCGAAAATTCCTCCGGAAGTTCCTCCGGGAATTCCTCCGGAAGTTCCTCCGGGAATTCCTCCGGAAGTTCCTCCGGGAATTCCTCCGAAAGTTCCTCCGGGAATTCCTCCGAAAGTTCCTCCGAAAGTTCCTCCGGGAATTCCTCCGGAAGTTCCTCCGGGAATTCCTCCGGAAGTTCCTCCGGAAGTTCCTCCGGGAATTCCTCCGGAAGTTCCTCCGGGAATTCCTCCGGAAGTTCCTCCGGGAATTCCTCCGGAAGTTCCTCCGGGAATTCCTCCGAAAGTTCCTCCGGGAATTCCTCCGAAAGTTCCTCCGGGAATTCCTCCGAAAGTTCCTCCGGGAATTCCTCCGAAAGTTCCTCCGGGAATTCCTCCGAAAGTTCCTCCGGGAATTCCTCCGGAAGTTCCTCCGGGAATTCCTCCGGAAGTTCCACTGGAATTCCTCCGAAGTTCCTCCGAATTCCTCCGGAAGTTCCTCCGGGAATTCCTCCGGAAGTTCCTCCGGGAATTCCTCCGGAAGTTCCTCCGGGAATTCCTCCGGAAGTTCCTCCGGGAATTCCTCCGGAAGTTCCTCCGGGAATTCCTCCGGAAGTTCCTCCGGGAATTCCTCCGGAAGTTCCTCCAAATTCCTCCGAATTCCTCCGAAGTTCCTCCGAATTCCTCCGGAAGTTCCTCCGAATTCCTCCGGAAGTTCCTCCAATTCCTCCGGAAGTTCCTCCGGAAATTCCTCCAGAAGTTCCTCTGAAAGTTCCTCCGGAAGTTCCTCCGGGAATTCCTCCGGAAGTTCCTCCGGGAATTCCTGCGGAAGTTCCTCCGGGAATTCCTGCGGAAGTTCCTCCGAATTCCTCCGGAAGTTTCTCCGGGAATTTCTTCGAAGTTCCTCCGAATTCCTCCGGAAGTTCCTTCGAATTCCTCCGAAAGTTCCTCCGATTTCCTCCGGAAGTTCCTTCTGGAATTCCTCCAGAAGTTCCTCCGAATTCCTCCGGAAGTTTCTCCGGAATTCCTCCGAAAGTTCCTCCGGGAATTCCTCCGGAAGTTCCTCCGGGAATTCCTCCGAAGTTCCTCCGAATTCCTCCGGAAGTTCCTCCTGGAATTCCTCCGGAAGTTCCTCCGGAATTCCTCCGGAAGTTCCTCCAAATTCCTCCGAAGTTCCTCCGGGAATTCCTCCGGAAGTTCCTCCGGAAGTTCCTCCGGGAATTCCTCCGAAGTTACTCCGGGAATTCCTCCGAAGTTACTCCGAATTCCTCCGGAAGTTCCTCCGAATTCCTCCGAAGTTCCTCCGGGAATTCCTCCGGAAGTTCCTCCGAATTCCTCCGGAAGTTCCTCCGAATTCCTCCGGAAGTTCCTCCGGGAATTCCTCCGGAAGTTCCTCCGGGAATTCCTCCGGAAGTTCCTCCTGGAATTCCACCGGAAGTTCCTCCGGAATTCCTCCGGAAGTTCCTCCGGGAATTCCTCCGGAAGTTCCTCCGAATTCCTCCGGAAGTTCCTCCGAATTCCTCCGAAGTTCCTCCGAATTCCTCCGAAGTTCCTCCGGGAATTCCTCCGGAAGTTCCTCCGGGAATTCCTCCGGAAGTTCCTCCGGGAATTCCCCCGGGAGCTCCGCGGGGGATTCCTCCGGAGGTCCCGCCGGGAGCCGCACCGGTAGAACCTCCGGGAATTCCTCCGGAAGTTCCTCCGGGAATTCCTCCGGAAGTTCCTCCGAATTCCTCCGGAAGTTCCTCCGAATTCCTCCGGAAGTTCCTCCGGGAATTCCTCCGAAGTTCCTCCGGGAATTCCTCCGAAGTTCCTCCGGGAATTCCTCCGAAGTTCCTCCGAATTCCTCCGGATGTTCCTCCGGGAATTCCTCCGGAAGTTCCTCCGGGAATTCCTCCGGAAGTTCCTCCGAATTCCTCCGAAGTTCCTCCGGGAATTCCTCCGGAAGTTCCTCCGAATTCCTCCGGAAGTTCCTCCGGGAATTCCTCCGGAAGTTCCTCCGGGAATTCCTCCGAAGTTCCTCCGGGAATTCCTCCGGAAGTTCCTCCGAATTCCTCCGGAAGTTCCTCCGGGAATTCTTCCGAAGTTCCTCTGGAATTCCTCCGAAGTTCCTCCGGGAATTCCTCCGGAAGTTCCTCCGGAATTCCTCCGGAAGTTCCTCCGAATTCCTCCGGAAGTTCCTCCGGGAATTCCTCCGGAAGTTCCTCCGGGAATTCCTCCGGAAGTTCCTCCGGGAATTCCTCCGGAAGTTCCTCCGGGAATTCCTCCGGAAGTTCCTCCGGGAATTCCTCCGGAAGTTCCTCCGGGAATTCCTCCGGAAGTTCCTCCGGGAATTCCTCCGGAAGTTCCTCCGGGAATTCCTCCGGAAGTCCCCCCGGCTATTCCTCCGGAAGTTCCTCCGGGAATTCCTCCGGAAGTTCCTCCGGGAATTCCTCCGGAAGTTCCTCCGGGAATTCCTCCGGAAGTTCCTCCGGGAATTCCCCCGGAAGTTCCTCCGGGAATTCCTCCGGAAGTTCCTCCGGGAATTCCTCCGGAAGTTCCTCCGGGAATTCCTCCGGAAGTTCCTCCGGGAATTCCTCCGGAAGTTCCTCCGGGAATTCCTCCGGAAGTTCCTCCGAATTCCTCCGAAAGTTCCTCCAGAATTACTCCGAAAGTTCCTCCGGGAATTCCTCCGAAAGTTCCTCCGGGAATTCCTCCGAAAGTTCCTCCGGAATTCCTCCGAAAGTTCCTCCAGGAATTCCTCCGGGAATTCCTCCCGAAGTTTCTCCGGAATTCCTCCGGAAGTTCCTCCAGGAATTCCTCCGGAAGTTCCTCCGGGAATTCCTCCGGAAGTTCCTCCAATTCCTCCGAAAGTTCCTCCGAATTCCTCCGGAAGTTCCTCCGGTAATTCCTCCGGAAGTTCCTCCGGGAATTCCTCCGAAGAACAATTCCTCCGGAAGTTCCTCCGAATTCCTCCGGGAATTCCTCCGAAAGTTCCTCCGGGAATTCCTCCGGAAGTTCCTCCGAATTCCTCCGAAAGTTCCTCCAAAATTCCTCCGGAAGTTCCTCCGGGAATTCCTCCGGAATTCTTCCGAAGTTCCTCCGAATTCCTCCGAAGTTCCTCCAAATTCCTCCGAATTCCTCCGAATTCCTCCGAAGTTCCTCCGGGAATTCCTCCGGAAGTTCCTCCGAATTCCTCCGGAAGTTCCTCCGGGAATTCCTCCGAAGTTCCTCCGTAATTCCTCCGGAAGTTCCTCCGGGAATTCCTCCGAAGTTCCTCCGGGAATTCCTCCGAAGTTCCTCCGGGAATTCCTCCGGAAGTTCCTCCGAATTCCTCCGGAAGTTCCTCCGGGAATTCCTCCGGAAGTTCCTCCGAATTCCTCCGAAGTTCCTCCGAATTCCTCCGAAGTTCCTCCGGGAATTCCTCCGGAAGTTCCTCCGAATTCCTCCGGAAGTTCCTCCGGGAATTCCTCCGAAGTTCCTCCGGGAATTCCTCCGAAGTTCCTCCGAATTCCTCCGAAGTTCCTCCGGGAATTCCTCCGAAGTTCCTCCGGGAATTCCTCCGAAGTTCCTCCGAATTCCTCCGGAAGTTCCTCCAATTCCTCCGGAAGTTCCTCCGGGAATTCCTCCGAAGTTCCTCCGAATTCCTCCGGAAGTTCCTCCGGGAATTCTTCCGAAGTTCCTCCGGGAATTCCTCCGAAGTTCCTCCGAATTCCTCCGGAAGTTCCTCCGAATTCCTCCGGAAGTTCCTCCGGGAATTCCTCCGGAAGTTCCTCCGGGAATTCCTCCGGAAGTTCCTCCGAATTCCTCCGGAAGTTCCTCCGAATTCCTCCGGTAGTTCCTCCAGGAATTCCTCCGAAGTTCCTCCGGGAATTCCTCCGGAAGTTCCTCCGGGAATTCCTCCGGAAGTTCCTCCGGGAACTCCTCCGGAAGTTCCTCCGGGAACTCCTCCGGAAGTTCCTCCGGGAACTCCTCCGGAAGTTCCTCCGCGAATTCCTCCGGAAGCTCCTCCGGGAATTCCTCCAGAAGTTCCTTCGGAAATTCCTCCAGAAGTTCTTTTGGGAATTCCTCCGGGAATTTCTTCGGAAGTTCCTCCGGGAATTCCTCCGGAAGTTCCTCCTGGAATTCTTCCGGAAGGTCCTCCGGGAATTCCTTCGGAAGGTCCTCCGGGAATTCCTCCGGAAGTTTCTCCGGGAATTCCTCCGGAAGTTCCCCCGGGAACTCCTCCGGGAGTTCCTCCGGGTATTCCTCCGGAAGTTCCTCCGGGTATTCCTCCGGAAGTTTCTCCGAGAATTCCTCCGGAAGTTCCTCTGGGAATTCCTCCGGAAGTTCCCCCAGGAATTCCTCCGGAAATTTCCCCGGGAATTCCTCCGGAAGTTACCCTGAGAATTCCTCCGGAAGTTCCCCCGGGAAATCCTCCTCAAGATCCTCCGGGAAATCCTCCGGAAGTTCCCCCGGCAATTCCTCCGGAAGTTCCCCCGGGAATTCCTCCTGAAGTTCCCCCGGGAATTCCTCCGGAAGTTCCTCCGAATTCACCTGAAGTTCCTCCGGGAATTCCTTCGGAAGTTCCTCCGCAAATTCCTCCGGCAGTTCCCCCGGGAATTCCTCCGTTCGTTCCCCCGGGAACTCCTCCGGAAGTTGCTCCCGGAATTCCTCCGGAAGTTGCTCCCGGAATTCCTCCTGAAGTTGCTCCGGGAATTCCTCCAGAAGTTTCTCCGGGAATTCCTCCAGAAGTTCTTCCAGGAGGAACTTCCGGAGAAAATCAACTAATTTTATGATATTTGTTAAGAAAATTATTTTGAGCTTTTTAGTGGAATGTCTTCACTTGTCATAAGACGAGTTTGTACCTTCCCATTCAATTCCACCACTTGATTGTACCTTGACAGATACGTATTTCGACCTCAATAGTAAGGTCGTCTTCAGTGTCTCGTACTTGTCTCGACTTGTAATTTCTAGACTCCAGTGGAATTTGTGAAATAATTCCTGGAAGAACCTCCAAAGGAATTCCGTATGTTACACTAGATGGCCCTCAGGGATCAATGAATGGTGCTTACTTTGATTTCTATGTCATATTACGTTTTTGAAAGCTGATGAAAATATCGCGACGATAAAGGCTTTTATTAAATCCTGACTTCACACCTGTTCCGGAATCCGGATCACACGGATGTCCATTCAGTGGCAGACGCATCCCAGAAAGCTAAATTGTCCTCCTCTCTAATGGATTTGTCATCTTTAAAGATTTTGTTGAAGGTTCCGTCATTGTAAGTGGAATAGATGCGATGATACATCATCCTGAATATGGGAGTTCTCGAGTGAGCTAAACTTTTCGAGGTGTTGCAATATTCGTAGCAGGTGTTGCAATACTTATCTTTGCGTTTCCGTACCTTTGGCGGGTAGTTTATACTTAGTATTCGAGAAAGGAAAAAAAAGAATCTTCGGTCATTAAAGCGGAAAAGTCATTTTAAAAATGTGTCCTTGAAATGCAAGAAACACATTTTTAATTCGTTCCACGACAAATTCCAACATAATTCATCCTTTTCAATATTCCTACATTCCACTCTCGCAATTTACGCCAAGATTGCTCCAGTCCATACCTCATTGCCTTGTTGGCTCCCGCACCAACCACTAGACATAAGATGAAGATATCCAATTACTGCTATTACCAGTCGGCGCTGGGAAGTCATCAAGACGCCCATTTCAATAACGAGTACTTCACCCATAAGCCTCGATTATTTACCAGTCAAGTAGGGCCACAATTCATGTCTTTACGCAATCAACGGAAATCATCATTCGGTCGGCATTTTGGCTGTTTGTAACCGAGCTGGTCTGGCCTATGCCAACCCATCGTTCTGGTGAGAAGGCGGTGAGCGTCAGTGTCAGAGCCAAGAGGCTGTCGAGCTTGGTAGGTACATCGCCTATCTAGCTTCTAACGCTTATGGTACTTTAGGTTTGGGTAAACAGGGTTTTCACATCCCATGCATCTGTTAATAATCGAGTGAACTGTTAAAGGTATTGTCGGTAGAATTTCGCAATTGGGTCAAAGCTGTTTTGTATTTTGCTGTTTGTATAAAATTTTGATATTTTTCACCGAAATCGAAAGAAAAACAAAACTATCGAAAGATATCAACCCCCCGGGGTCAGAAACTCATCCATTCAATCCATTGTCGCCGGTAGCGGTCGGAAAAGCCAAGTGGATCTTCTCCAGTGGTTGCCTCCCGTGCAAAGTGGGTGAGAGGGTGCCATCCACGAAATACGTACGGAGCAGCATCCTCATGGAGAAAACCCGTTATGGAAAGCGTTTTACATGCAAGACGAAAACGACAAACAAACGAAGACAACGTCCTGTCGTTCTGCCATCGACCGAGGCGATTGGAAAAGTACGTTTGCCGTTGGTTGGTAGCTTTGGCACGTCTGTGGGCGACACGCCTGTCGTTTATTTAGACACTCTCGTCAGCACTGGGTTCTTGTTAAGTTCGATCCGATGTAGGTCAGACGAGGTTTGTATCATGGCACGCACAGTATCAGTATCTCGGAGAAGAAATAATCTCATAAACAATGTTTCATTAAAAATTTTAATTGCACTTTAAAGTGCAATTATGGAGCATTGGCTACAGTTTTCAAGCTGAAAGCACCTCCGGGCGTAGAGACTTGCCTACAACTTATTGATCTGTATAGGAGAAATCGTTAAAGTCGATGTTAATTCGTTTAAAAAGTGAAAAACAAGATATCTCGCAATTGCGAGAAATGAACACACAAATGGATTGTGAGTGATTCGACTCTGCGTCCAATTTGAAAATCTTGGGCTCATTTAGTAGCCGCTAAGTTGCGAAGGCCGACGGAGGTCCTTCGTAGCTTAGTTGGTTAAAGCACCAGTCTAGCGTACTAAGGGTCGTGGGTTCGAGTCCCATCGAAGGAAATAAGTTACCTCCAATACATTTTTCAAATCATAATCTTCCACATCTTTTCAGCAAAGAAAAAAGCCAGTAGAAAGTGTTGACCATTTTGCCTTTTTTCATATTTGTAAATTGTACTACCCCAATAATGTCAACTTTTCTCTATACAAAGATGGAACGAGAACTATGGGTCTGAGGGATGTATCCAAGCAGGTATCCAGTCATTAGAAAATACTCAATCACTAAGTTAGACTTGATAAGAACGCATTCCTGTGAACCGAATTTGCACAAATGTAATACGCTGTTTCGGCAATTCCGCTCCAGACCTTGCTTCTAATGAACAGCCACATTCCGTCCATTTTGATCAGAAGTAACTAATGCACACACCGAATGAGTTGCTAGACCGAATAATCAAACTTGACGCTCGAGCTGTTCCATGTCGAGGGCCATCTGGTTTGAGACGCAACGTGACGACGACGGCGCGTGGTGTGGCGCTGTGAAATCGATTCCCATAAATTACGGCACATTCCGAGACAAGCTCTCTTGTATGGTTCGTTTCGGACTCGGAGCAGAGGACCATCTCGTTGTTGTCAGCAACGCAACGTTCCTATAATGAAGATTGAAGCGATATCATCTGTGGATGCAAACCGTATCATCAGTCTGTTACTGCGGGTAACGCCATTATTCATTTTCAGCCACGTCTAGACGTTGCTGTGGACACGAAGGAAAAATCCGTATCACGCGTAGTGGACGAAAGACGGGCCCGTGATTTTGATTCAGAAACATGTAATGAGAAACTTTTTCCATGTAAATGAGAAATATTTGCTATGCTTATACGACAATCAGATACTTCAAAAGTTTATATTACTCTGTTGATTTACTAATGTGTGAGCAACATTTGTTTTGAAGGCAAAACATATTGGTATGCCGATGTCCCGTTTTCCATAAGGAATTTCCTTTTCATTGCTTGGTGACATAGGAACTATGAGATGAAGAGCGGTAACTTTTTACATCAATTTTGAAAGAAATTTTCCACATCTCTCACCAATTGGACCACGACATCGACTCTTTCGGTATTTTACGTTGTAAGATGTTTTGCAAACTTCTCAACTAACATCATCTAAATGAGAATGGTTAAAGGTCGTATTTTCCTATTGTACATTGCTCGGCACTTGGCAGCCGTCCACTTGATTTGAGAGGTCTGTTTACTCATGCTACTGTGAAAAATGGAGATCAATATGATGCAATTAAGCAAACGATTAAAGCTTCTGCGGGCTGGATGGAAATCTAAATAGCATGAGAGTGCCACAATCAGTGTGACGCAACAAGCTGTCAACCATGAGCTGAGGAACAATACAGAAACTTCATTGATTAGGTCACCAGTAGGGGCAAAGGTCCCAAAACGATCTCTGGATTCAACACGCCTTTTGGGTATTCGTTCATATTTACCGTGTTTGAGATGGCCGAAACAAAACTAGACCTAAAATGATGTAGGCTACGCGAAAAAAGTGTCGAAATAATAAATAGGAAGGTAGAAACACAAATTATCCACATTCTGATGAAACATCTAATATTTCGCAAAATAATATTAGGCAAAACGCCGTATTGGGGCTTCCCTACAATGTACTACGCGTCTCCACGCACTGTCCATACTTTTACTCCGCCCCCAGGAAATTTGGTTCGGTCGTAATAAAGTCGAACAGTCTGTGGGAAAATTGTACTGTCCAACAGTCGTAAAATTGCCCACAGATGGTCTGACTTTACTACGACCGAACAAAATTTCCTGGGGGCGGAGTCAAAGTTGTAGGGGAAGGGGTCAATATGCCCTAGCTAAGCAAACACCGCTTTATTGTCTAATTTGTAACGCTATTCGTGGGTATTTTTACATTATGCTAGGTCAAAATAGCTAGTTGATGCCATTCAAAAATTGTCAAAAATTTCAATCATATTGATACTATTCACATTTCAAAAAAGTGGTGATTTTCTGTTGCCGAAAAACTCATGAGGCAAAACGCCTTTTAGCTGGCAGCTCCTAGGGAACAAAGCACCACGCGTCGGCGAATCAGCATTCTGGTATGGATAGTGCGTGGAGACGCAAGTACATTGTAGGTTACCCAAGCAGCACAACTTGTTTCACTACTGAACATTCAACTGTGTTGCAACTATTCGGAAAGAAACAATCTTTGCGTATGTGCCATCAAATATAACTCTCTTGCAATCTAAAAAGCGCAAGAGGTGGAGCTTACGGAAACATCCTTCGATTGCAGTAAAATTGCAATAATGTTGCAAAATACTACAGCGAAAAAAAAATAAAATAAAAATATAAAACTGGATTCGATTTATGGATCTTGTGATTGACAGTCCTTCACTCTACCACAGCACCATTCAACACTTCGAAGGGACTGCATGTTAACTTAGCATTAAAACCATACGATTCTAAAGTTTCGTACTCGGGTTTCCTGTTACTTGATCTGCATCATCACCGGAAAAAAATGTTAGTTGTCAAAACGTTGAACGATGCTAAATTAAACATGAAGACACTCAACTTATCTGTAACGGCAGTTGCAGACGTACATTTCACGCAGCATGCGTAGGAGTACAGCGCAATCACGAGGAAGTATTGCGGACTTTCATGTTCCCACTATGTCAAGACTGTCAGGAAAAGTTCACCTTTGAACAAAACCTGCAACATTTATCAGAATCCTTCTTCAATATTCAAGAAGACATTGAGCGCACTTTTTCTGCAAACCATAAACTGCTTTCTAACTACGAAAGCTTAGCTGCCACGCTGCCACTCATGACGAACGCTTGAACGCGTAGAAAAAATGTTTGCTACTATTAAGCAAAACATTTCAAACGTCGCCAACAGCAGCAAAAATAGTGCTACGGAAATAAAAAATAAATTATCAGCCCTACTTGACACACCTTCAACATTCACCTGTACGACTGTGGAAAAGACCGCCAATTCGGCAGCAGCTGCAACAACAACAACAACAACGGAAGCAGAACACTCAACATACTTGCTGCCGGACCTCATGAATGCAGTCAAGAGCGACTTGGTAACTTTAATCAAGTCAGCTGTGACTGCGGCAATAACTGAAATTACATCAGCAGTAGCAAAACGAAGCACAACTGGAGACTTCCCTCACTTAATTTATTTGAGTGAGCAACTTTTAGAGGAGGTCAGGTCAGTTTCTGCTGCTATTTCCAATATTGACTGCAGTACTGATAAAATCTCAACGCTCGCAAACAAGACTTTGGCGGATGAACTAGCAGAGGAATCCCAAGACAAAACTCCACTGAAAATAATTTAGTTGCTGGGGCTCACAATCCACAATCTCCACTCAACATCAAAGTAAAACAGCACCAACCAAACCCATCTCCTGCCCGGCAGAAAATTTCACGTGATGCCATTGCAGAGCTTTTCGCTAAGCGACGCGCAAAAATGGCGCAAGTCAAGGGAAGTTGTGTTAGACACCTCAATAAAGCTGGTTGGAAATGCTTTCTACCAGGAAAAAATGTAGCTGGAGCCCAGACTGGAAAAAACTGGAAGAATACCGGCATCATGAAATTTCCAGAAACACCCTCACCAATTCTGGGCCCTCCTTAGCCGTGCGGTAAGACGCGCGGTTACAAAGCAAGACCATGCTGAGGGTGGCTGGGTTCGATTCCCAATGCCTGTCTAGGCAATTTTCGGATTGGAAATTGTCTCGACTTCCTGGGCATAAAAGTATCGTCGTGTTAGCCTCATGATATACGAATGCCAAAATGGTAATTTGGCTTAGAAACCCCGCAGTTAATAACTGTGGAAGTGCTTAATGAACACTAAGCTGCGAGGCGGCTCTATCCCAGTGTGGGGATGTAATGCCAATAAGAAGTAGAAGAAGAAGAAGACCCTCACCAATAATCCATTGACTGAAAAGGCGACTAACAGTGAAAGACATCATAAACAAAAAGCTCCACCAATAAGAAGCAAAAACAAGACCAGCAAAAATCACAACAATAACAACAAATCTACAGACAAACAGCTGCTCGTAATGGCAAAGCATCAATTTTCTGGACCCCCAGCATCTACAGACCACCCAATTGCAGCTCTCTCTGCTCCTGCTGCAAAATCGTTCATCAATTTCAAAAAAGGTGAAACGATAAACCCGGCCAAAAAAACAAAACAGAGTGAACCAAATATCGGAAATCTGCAAAGCCTTCAACAACAGCACCAGCAACAACAACAACATCTACGACAACAACAAGAACAAAATCATCATCAACAACAACAACATCAGGAAATACAACTACCGAATCCTGACAACCAATTTAAGCTAGATCCGATGAGACCATCCATCGTTCGTCTGACTCAGCAATCCATCGAAGGAGACGGCCAGACTACGTGACCCGAGGACTATGAAGGTTGTCTGGTTGTTTTTGGCATACATGAAGGACCAGTCTGCTAATGTATGCGTCGAGGAATGACTCCAACGAGCATCAGGATGCTCCTTGCATCTGAAGGACTGCCGACTGCACCAGAACATCTACATCAAATATTCATCCAAGTACATCAGGAATACGGAATTGGGCCAGCAGAAGCTGCAGCTGATCTACAGTCATACCGACAATACCTGTCCAGCGAGCGGACACATCGCCTGCAACAACTACGGGAGAGCACAACGAGGTACCACTCTCCTTCCCCCGGAAATTTTCGCAAGTAAGGACGCCTTCTTCGGCTGAAGAAAGTAGCACTAGCTTATCGACCAACGGGGTAAATATTTTAACAACCAACGTGCTTCCAACAATTTCTTCATCAAAACAGAATGCGACTGAAGTTTTGATTTACTGTCAAAATTTCAATCGCATGAAAAGCCCAGCTAAAATGAAGGAAATTCATAATAACATCTTAAGCTCGTCCTTCTCGGTTATTTTGGCAACTGAAACCAGCTGGGATGAAAGCGTGAAGAGTGAAGAACTTTTGGAAGCAGCTTTAACGTATTCATGGACGATCGCGATTTCTTAGAATCAAAAAAGTCTGGCGGTGGAGTTCTAATCGCAATCTCTAGCAATTTTGATTCAGAAATAATAACTACCAAAAATATAAGAACTTTGAGCATGTTTGGGTGAAATCTAACATTGCAGGAGAAACCCATGTTTTCTCCTCTGTGTATTTCCCACCGGAACATGCGCAAACAACATCTTATGAAAGTTTTAAAAACTGCAGAAGAAATTTTATCAGGACTTCCACCTGAAGTCAAAGTACATATTTACGGAGACTTTAACCAACGCACCGTTGACTTTATTCCAGATTCAGAGAACGAACGAATTCTACTTCCAGTCGCTGGGGCAAATGAAACACTAATTTTTATATTTGACAAAACTGGTAGCCTAGGAATTAACCAAATCAATCACATTAAAATCAACAGAACTGTTACCTTGATCTCCTACTACGAATATTCAAGAAGATTTCTGTGTGACTAAATCATTGAATCCCTTATGGAAAAACGAAACATTCCATACGGCAATCGAATACTCTGTGTTCGTTCATGAATATAAAAAAACCCAGCGACTGTGACTTTGAAAAAGTCCTTGAATACAACAAAGCAAACTATGACAACATAAGACATAAGCTAAGTAGATTTAACTGGAAGCAAATTTTAGAGAATGAAGGTAATATTGAATCTTCCGTTGATGTCTTTTATAACATTATTTTTGATATTATTATTGGCGAGGTCCCAAAAAGAAGAAAACGACGGAGCGGAAATTCAAAATATCCAATTTGGTACAATAGGCAAATAAAAAATTTAAAGAATCGCAAACAAAAATTACATAAAACTTACAAGCTAGACAAGAAGAATGAAAATTTGGAAAAATATTTGAACATCTGCGATCAATTAAAATTAGCAATTGATGTAGCATTTGAAGAACACAACACGAAAACAGAAAACGAAATAAAGTCATGTCCAAAGAACTTCTTCAATTACGTAAAATCAAAATTAAAATCAGACAATTTTCCGTCAACCATGTATTTAGACGAACGCGTCGGTAATTGCTCGGAAGATATCTGTAATCGGGAAATGCTAATATCATCTTCCAAACTTGGACGTACATGTTCATGATAGCATTAGAGGCGAAAGTATAGAATTGATAGTTCCGTTAGGATACGGCAGGCATGAAGAATGTTTTTATAGAAGTCGATTTGAAAGCGAGCGGAGGGCAATATTTGTGATGGCACATATCACACGACCTTCCTTCTGCCAAGCTCCCGTATGAAGGGGGAGGGAAGAATATCAGTGTGGAGCAGCCGTGGGAGTTGAAGAGAACGCACCAGTCATGGCCATTAGGTACATCCTTTGAAGATGGCCTAATTTAGACTAAATTGTCCTCACTTCCCCTTTGCCACCACACAAGACATCCATAAGCCAAAATTGGTCGTACAACTGTTGTGTAAATCCATTTGATATATTTGGGTTTAAGACCCCAAGTTTTACCAAAGGTTCGTCGGCATTGGCCGAAAGCCATACACGACTTTTTGATTCTGAACTCAACGTTAGGAGTCCAGGAAAGCTTTGAATCCAAAATTAGACCCACATAGGGGGAATGACGGCTTTGGCAGGTTTTGTTCTATTATTGGCAGGGGGGTTTTTCATGACTGACTTGGCTCAAATTTGGCCTAAACATTCTTTGTATATCAAAGAATATTGTGGCCAAACTTCATAAAATTTGGTCGACAAAAACCCCCCTGCCAATAATAGAACAAAACCTGCCAAAGCCGTCTTTCCCCCTACTTTACTTGATCAGTTACATTGATTTCAGAACCAAAGAGATGTAATGGACGAATACCATTACGATTACGTTTTTCCGTGAAAAGAACAATAGATGTTTTATTCGGATTGACCATATTGGCGACACCAACTTTCAACTACCTGAAGAGCATTTTGCATCAGATCGAATAAGGTAGTAATGCACAAACCCACTATCAATGTTAGATAGTCGTCGGCAAATCCATAGGTAGGAAAACCGCCATTATTGAGTATCATGTACTTCGTCTTCGACGTGTTGATGACTAGTCCGATCCGCTTAGCTTCCCTTTTCAGTCTGATGTAGGCTTCCTCCATCTTCTCAAAGTAACGTGCCATAATATCTATGTCGTCGGCGAAGACAAATAGCTGGACGGACTTATTGAAAATTGTACCACTCGTATTAATCCCTGCTCTTCGTATTGCCCCTTCCACAGACAAGAAATACCATCACCTTGCCGTAGCCCTCTGCGCGTTTCGAAGGGACTTGAGAATGCCCCTGAAACTCGAACTACGCACATCACCTGATCCATCGTCGCTTTGATCAACCGTGTCAGTTTTTCCGGAAGTACGTGTTCGTGCATTAGCTGCCATAGCTGGTCCCGATCGATTGTATCATATGCGGCTTTGAAGTCGATAAATAGATGATGTGTGGGCACGTTGTATTCCGGCATTTCTGCAACACTAATCATATGCGGTATTTCGAAAACATTCGTTTTAGGTGGTTCGAAACGAAATTCCGCGGAATTTGAGCATTGCGAAATCTGATTTCTTGATTTCGTTTCGTAAAATTGCAAAAATTTCGCTAAAAAAATAAGTTTCTAACGAAATTTAACGGAATTCCGCGGAATTTCGAAACAAATTTGAACTTAAACCAGACTTTATATAATCAAAAATTTTGGCTGCGCCGCTGAACAAAATCGGTAAGTTGTTTTCAAAACTTTAGGTTATACATTTTTTTCTTTTAACGCTTACTACATAACCCTATTCTTAGTCGACAAATACGTATGTAGTTTTCTTCTATGAAACGTCTTCAGTGTTTCCAAGATTCAAATTTATATTTTGTGATATTTCTTATTATTTGTACAATATGATTGCGGAATCTATCGTGTAGCTGCTGGTCATGGGACGGCAGCTAGTCTGGGAGAACACGAAGTTGAAAAAATCTTCATCGCGTAGCAGAAATTTGTTTAACCAGTGTACAATCGATGGTGTTGTTGCAGATCACGCCAGCTAGTGTAGGAGAACGTGAAGTGATAAAACTAATGTCTGCATCGAAGAGCACAAAATTATTTAGTGCGGAATCGATCATATTGTAGAAGCTTATTAAACGAATCGCATTGATCTTGGATTGATTTGAAACACTTGTTTTCAAAATATCTTCGTTTACAATAAAGATTTAGTAGCTTACCAAGGGGCTAAACTAACGATTCCTTTCCCGTAGCGCTCACGGAGATGCAGAGCATTCCTCGGTCTTTTATAACAATGAGTGTTAAACTAATTTTCCTCTCCTAATCCTAAATTGACTGTAAGGACGTGACCAGCATCGTTATTGGACATGAATTGGAAACTCCGAAGCAAGTATAAAATAAGAATAACTTTTTTGTAGCCCAAGAATATTATTTAATTGGTGAGCTGTGCATATTTAATGTTTCTCGGTCAATCATGTGTATGATGTGTACAGTTAATTAAGCTAAGCTCTTCTTTGACTATTTGCACAATATGTAAGGAACATTGAATATTTGTGGGCATTTCTACATCTTCGCATGGAATTTGCAAAAAAAAAATCCAGAACGGGTTGAAAGAAAGTGCACAGGACTCTTTTAGGCATTCACTTTCTAATTTTGACTTAGCTGAATACTATAAAACCATGCTGACAAGACAATATGAGGTATGCTTCAGAATAATTACATTATTCTTAAGTGAACTAAGGTTTTACACGAAATTTGAATCCGTATATGAAAAATCCCACAATTTCTATGTTTTAGTATACTTAATGATATAAAACTGATATAAAATTGATCATATTCGGGAGCACACACTCTACGATGAATGAATCGCCTGCTTTGAGCGTGCTTACAGCGGCACACTAGGAGTTAACTTTCTGAAATCAGTATGGCGAAAAGCATCTAAGGTTCGATTTCTCAAAAATAAGCACCTTCATCGAAAAAAATATTTGGTAGACGTAGTAGCAGACACCATCCTTCATAACCGGTACCAAATAGTTTTTCATGAAAGGTTCCTAATTTTGAGAAAACCCGCGTTAGATGTCTTTCGCCATACAAATTTCTGGCGGTTAACTCATGCTGGCTATTTGCGCATATACGATAGCGCCTGGGGCCCTCCTTAGCCGTGCGGTAAGACGCGCGGCTACAAAGCAAGACCATGCTGAGGGTGGCTGGGTTCGATTCCCGGTTCCGGTCTAGGCAATTTTCGGATTGGAAATTGTCTCGACTTCCCAGGGCATAAAAGTATCATCGTGTTAGCCTTATGATATACGAATGCAACCTTAGAAAAGCTTAGAAACCTCGCAGTTAATAACTGTGGAAGTGCTTAATGAACACTAAGCTGCGAGGCGGCTCTGTCCCAGTGTGGGGATGTAATGCCAATAAGAAGAAGAAGATAGCGCCTGGATGTGGAAGCGGCGGGTAGAAAATCAGCCATTCCTTTGAAAGCGGCACAAATTCTGGGGTATTGCCTTATCGTCAATGGTATATGCGGCGAAAATGCGGTGATTTATCATAGACTGCCTCTTCTGTTATCATAACTCTATTGGTCGCAAAACAGTTATTTGACTTCGAAAAGGTGAAATCCGAATTGTAAATATAATGTAAAACCAATTTAATAAAAATTCCGCGGAAAAAAAATTAAAATTTCGTTTCGTTTCGAAAAATTTCGAATTAAATGAACCTTGATTTCGTATCGTTTCGAAGTCTCGAAAGTAAATCTATATTTCGTTTCGTTTCGATCCGAATCAACATAGACACTTTAAATTTCGTTTCGTTTCGTTTCGTTAGGAAAAAGTGTGTTATCGCATACCCTTATGCAACACCCATAAATCCCGCTTGGTACTGCCCCACGAACTCTCTTGCAATTGGTTTTAGTTGGCGGCATAAAATTTAGGAGAGTACACAGGATTTTGTTTTTACACGATTTTTTTTCGCTCGTATTTTTGATCGTGTGACTTCAATTTGCCACCAAACTCTTCGCAACATGTTTTAAAAAATCCAGAATAAATCAAAGAAAAAATACATGATAGTTAATATACGTTAAACATCTAGGATGAGCGGAAAATTGAGAAAATGTAAATCGTGTAAAAACAAAATCCAGTGTACCTTGTAGGCGGCGTTCAGCAATGTGATTGCACGGTAGTTGCTACAATCCAGCTTATCCCCCTTTTTGTAGATGGGACACACGACACCTTCCATCCACACTGAGCAGATTCCCCCTCCATTGCTTAGGAAGAAAAAAAAACACACACACACACACATACAGACATCACCTCAATTCGTCGAGCTGAGTCGATTGGTATATATCACTATGGGCCTCCGAACCTTCTATAAAAAGTTCGGTTTTGGAGCAGTTCTATAGAGTATACGTATATGAGAAAGGCAAAAACGAAGGAAAAATCAACTGGTTTAAAAAAAAGAGGAGATTAAAGAGGACCGAGAAATTGGTGAATTAAATTAATTTTGTATTACACATATAGAAAAATTTACTGAAATTTACGCAATCGTACACATAAATGGAACGCCATTATAAGCGTAATTCCACACGGGATTTAGCCTTAATGTATACAATATTTGACGTGAATAGCAAATATTGCATACAAGTTGTAAGCAATCTTGTTAGAAAGTGGGCCATTTCAGTTTATAATAACGGAGTTTTACGTGCTCTTTATTTTTCATATTTTTTTTATGTGTACACTGCACTATGGTCCAGGATACAGATTTACGCGGAAAGATGAATTTTACGCCAAAACTATATTTTTTAGGAAAAACTGTTGTTCTACAAAATTGTTCGAAATAGTAAGGCCATCATTATGGTTCTACCAAAAAATAGGGTGGCCCATCATATAAAAAAAATTAGAAAATATTTTTTTTATTTCTCAGAGTATTGACATGTTGTGTTCTATAAGGTTGTAGCGCAGCTTATTCCAATCAATTTTGCTAAAAAAACTTTTTCTGTAGCTCTTAAGTTGGCTTATTTAGAGCAATTTTACCTAATTGGATTAGGGTGTACCTCACAAAAACAGTATTTTTTATCTCCTTTTTTTGTTTTACATTTTTTGAAAAAGTCGTCTTCAGGTGACTTTTAGAGCTCAAAAAAATGCAACTTTTGAATGGTAAATACGCTCAATATCTTTTTCCGATCAAAAGTTATAATCGTTTTTCTGTCAAAATCACATTTTTTTCATGAGTTGATATCTCCGGTTAGGGCAGACCAAAAAAATATATTCATACGGCATCTGAAAGAGAAATTAATATTCTTTATTATGTCAAAAAATTGGAGATATGTTATTTTTTTTATCTCAAGTTTCATCAATTTTACTAAAATCATGTTTTTTTTCAAATAAATTGATATAACTCGACAACGGAAGAAGATACAGACGATATTCTTATAGCAAAACACGCGTTTTAAAAAGCCCCAAAAAATTGACTACATCTAATCCCACGACAATAAAATAGGCTTTACTATCTTGCTTGGGTAGGATTGACAAACGATTTACAAAATCAACCAAAATGCAAATGTTACAAATATGCGATCATGGGCAGTACAAGGACTGGTCAGTTTATTGAGAGACACTTTTACATGACGATATAGAGAAAGTGAAAGTTTGTTTCTTATCCGGACGTGTTATTCCAGTAAGCGGATCGGCCGGTCGTCGAAATTCAGTTTTGCTTTGTGCGGCAAAAGGCAAAACGATCGACCGGTCGTCGTTATTTTGTTCAGCTTTGCCCGGGTGAGTGAATAAATCAGAAAGTGAAAGTTTCAGACAGCGAGAGTGCTATTTCCCATCCCATAGATCGCATCACTTACCGAAGTGAATCCAGATAAATTATCCTTTGTAACTAAAACGATATCCATCCCAAGACAATCGTGAAGATGCAGAGGTATACTCGGTCTCTAGTAGCAACGAGAGTCGGACTAACAATCCTTCCCTTCCTGTATGACCGTAAGGACGTGGCAAAAAGTAAAAAAAGTAAAGTAAAAAGTTATGAAGCGAGTAAAATGTGATTATTTGAGGCTTTTGTATGGTTTTTCCAGTTCCCTCACATGAACCTAGATGGCTTAAACGGTACAGTCTTGGTTAGCTGTCTCTAGTAGAGTTATGAGGGAATTCCATGGAAAAGGTTAGACTACAGAATGGAGAAATGTACATGTTGCAAAGGGCATCGCCACTTTCTGAATAGGAGGGGGTGAGGGTTGTAAATATAATTCAAGCTGTTTAGCGAATAGTTTCAACTTGCAATGATGTCACACTCGTTATAACTCTGTGCATCATCTGTCTAGACGATTTCAATACTTTTTCAACCAATTAGATTTAGAGCAAACGGGTTTTTTTAAGCAGCGTACTAGAAATGTGTCCAGCCCATCGTATATATCCAACTAAAGGGGTATAATACAGGTACCATTTTCGAGAGATCAGGAATACTACTACTACTACTACTACTACTACTACTACTACTACTACTACTACTACTACTACTACTACTACTACTACTACTACTACTACTACTACTACTACTACTACAATCAAATCGGGTTACAACAACATGATTGTGAACAAATTCGGTCACAAACAAGTTCCGGCTACTAAATTGAAACATGTGTGCTACTCGGGTCGCAGCACCTACTTCCAACACATTTTCGTATGGGTACACTTGAAGCGGTCGTGCTGCATCAATGGACCCGGCAGATCGAGGAACGCTATAGACGGAGACAGCAGACCCACCTTTTTCAGAAAAAAAAACCGCCTGGAAGAAGTGGAGTCCGAAGAGATGGAACAGCTTTGCCGTTCTCAGGAAACCCGCAAATTCTATCAGAAACTCAACGCATCCCGCAAAGGCTTCGTGCCGTGAGCCAAAATGTGTAAGAATGAGAAATCTTGACGAACGAACTTGTGGTTATCGAAGGCAGCACTCCGAGGAACACTTAAATGACGCTGAGAGAACAGGCAATGATAGTCAAGGCTGCAGAGGAGATGTTTGCGTCAGTTCATCGGACGGTGGAAGCCAACCAGCCCCCACATCATGTCACATCCAACAGCTAATAAATAATAAAGCTGGTAAGGATGGTATCAGAGCTGAGCTCATCAAGATTGGAAACAACTGACCACATGCTTGCACAAACTGATGATCAGAATCTAGAAAACTGAATCGCTACCGGAGGAGTGGAAAGAAGGGGTCATACGCCCCATCTATAAAACAGGCGACAAGCTGGAGTGTGAGAATATTCGAGCGATCACCACTTTTAATACCGCCTACAAAATAATATTCCAGATGATCTTCCATCGCCTGTCACCAATAGTGAATAAGGTCATGGGAAGATTATAAGCCAGCTTCGTTGAAGGTCGCTCGCCAACGGGCCAGAGATTATTCAAAAATGCGAAAGACAGTGCGTGTCCTAAGCAAAAATCTGTTGATTCTCTTAGCAAGAACAGCTGATATAGTCATAACGAAGCTCATGATAATTCCTGATGGTATACAATCATCGAAGGACTCTTCCTGCGCCATGAACATGGTCTTCTTTCGTAGTAGTGTTAACTTCGCCATTCGATGTAGGCAGCCAGGCAGTTGATTCATGGCGCGGAAACAGTCTTTCGATTATTGTCCTTAGCTCTTTTGGGCACATCTCTGGCGGTTTCGTTGGGCTACCAATCATTGTCATAGTGACCTTATATGCATCTACCAATGAGTTTGCTCTTGCATTCAAATAGCCTTGTTAACCCTGATTTGCGGGAGCAGCTCCTGTCATCCACGAAATATAGGTCTATGATCTTCTCTTTAAATATCGTTGTATTTAAACTCTATGTATCCCACTACCTGCTCAAATATAGCTGCGACGGAGTTTGGTGATCATCCTATTCCACCATCAGATTGGACGGTAAGTATGCCATGGCTGTACCACAGAGAAACAGACGTCTCACTATGAACAAAATGCAATCAAAATCATCGTCACGGAAACATTATCTCGCAATGCTAAATGCACTGTGAGTGGATAAGTGGCAACCAGATGGCGGTAGTGGACAAATGTCAAACACAAGCGAATTCGATGGAAGCGCCATCGGTGGCCGATTGACCACCTACAAAAAAATGAATCCACCGTTGAAAAGGTGAACGATAGTACACGTGTTGAGTGGGACGTCTGTTTCTCTGTAGCTGTACTTTTCTCGTTATAGTTACATCACAGGCTCGAGTTAATACTGGAAACAACTCGCCCGGACTTGGATTCAGCAGACTGTGCCCAAATCTAACTGCTTTCGCAAACATGTTCTTGTCAAAGGCTTCCGTTTGTTCCCTCTCCGTGAGATAGTATCGCCTGTGCCAGTGCACCTCTTTTCGTCTATTCGGAAACAATGTCCCGAGCAGAACAAGTCAGGCAAAATATTGTTTCAACTACAACTACAACTACAACTGGTCACATATGAGTTCCAGTAATCCATGTGAAGCAGGATATCCAGTGGTATGCCCAACCCTACTCCACTTCTTGAATTGGGTTGTAGTGTAAGGCAATATGTCTTGCATGATAACTAAATATTTTAGTAGAGCAGATTTTTTTCAAAAATGGTAGCATATTAATACTTACCCACAACGAAAAGATAATGGGAACGGCGGCGCGTGCAAAGGTGGAGTTACGACCTTGTTATGGCTAGTCGATCATGTGAGTAATGAACTTATTATATTAGACAAAAAATCATTAAAATAAAGATTCTTAAAAATTCTCGATTATGTACTCAATATATGAAAAGTTGGAAATATACGATGGGCTGGACACATTTCTAGTATACCGCTTAAAAACCAGTTTGCTCTGAATATAATTGGTTGAAAAGATATTGAAATCGTCTAGACAGATGATGCACAGAGTTATAACGAGTTTGACATCATTGCAAACAGCTTTAATTATATTTACAACCCTCACCCCTCCTCTTCAGCAAGTGGCGATGCTCTTTGCAACATGTACAATTCTCCATTCTGTAGTCTAACCTTTTCCATGGAATTCCTCCATAACTCTACTAGAGACAGCTAACCAATAGTGTACCGTTTAAAGCCATCTAGGTTCATGTGAGGGAGCTGGAAAAACCACACAAAAGCCTCAAATAACCACATTTTACTCGCTTCATAACTTTTTTCTCCCAGCATGTACAACTTTGACCCCATAGACACTTTTTCTTGCTTTTTCGAGATCTTTTAACTAAGGTATGGGTCATCTGTGTACACCGATGGCCCACAGTCCATACATTTTGCCCATTCTCCTTTTGGACAACTCTCTTTTATTGCTGCCTACTTGCCTTTCCAGTGCAATGGGCAGCAAAGGAATTTGTTGAGAGCTGATCTTCAAATTCTAACGCGCAACAAATCCAAACTTTTCATAATTGGTGACTTCAATGCCAACACCGTTCATAGAATAATGCTCCAAGCAATTCCAATGGTAAGATTGTATTTGAAGATTGTTCTGCAGGATATTATACTACTCAATATCCCAATGGCCCAACTTGTTTTTCATCCACTCTAAATCCTTCGACAATTGATTTGGTTTTGACGGATTCAAGTCAGCTGTGTGGCCAATTGGAAACTCATGCTGACTTTGACTCTGATCACCTTCCTGTGACATTTGAAATCTCACAAGAAGCCATTTATAATCCAATCAGCTCTACTTTTAATTGTCATAGAGCAGACTGGGATTTATATAAAACATATATCGATATGAATTTTGACTTTGATATTCCTCTCGATACCAAAAGTGATATTGATAATGCTCTCGTATCTTTGACAAATTTAATTGTAGAAGCCAGAGGCATTGCAATTCCTAAATGTGAAATTACATTCAACTCCATTATTATTGACGACGATCTTCAGCTACTGATCCGTCTTAAAAATTTGAGGCGAGGGCAATACCAAACAACTCGTGATCCCGCGTTGAAAGTTATTTGGCGAGATTTGCAAAATGAAATTAAAAAACGTTTCGCTAGTCTGAGAAATACCAACTTTGAGAATAATGTCTCGAAGTTGGATCCTAGCGCGAAACCCTTTTGGAAATTAACGAAAATTCTTTTAAAAAAAACCTTAAAAGTCAATTCCAGCGCTTAAAGAGGGAAATAAATTTTTATTAACAAATGGCGAAAAGGGTCAAAAACTTGTTCAGCAGTTCGAGAGTGCCCATAATTGTAGTCTAGGTCTCACTAGTCCAATTGAGGATCAGGTTACACGGAGCTTCGAAGACATTCTCAATCAATCAAAGAATGTGTTTGACCCTTCGTTGGGAACTAATTTGGATGAAGTGAGAAGAAGAAGGCTGATGAAGGTATTTTCTACATACTTATCAAAAAACTTCCTGAGAGCTCTTTATCCTTTTTGGTTAATTTATCTAACAAATGATTTCAATTGGCATACTTTCCAGATAAATAGAAAAACGCCAAAGTTGTTCCAATATTGAAGCCGGACAAAAATCCAGCTGAGGCTTCTAGTTATCGCCCAATCAGTTTGCTTTCTTCAATTTGAAACCTTCTAGCAGACATATTGTCACTATGAATGGAATTCCAATTAATTGGTCTAGCGAAGCTAAATATTTAGGACTTCTGCTAGATCAAAAATTAACTTTTAAAAGTCATATTGAAGGCGTTCAAGCCAAATGTAACAAATGTTCCAAGTGTCTATTTCCGCTTATAAACAGAAATTCAAAACTTTGTCTTAAGAACAAACTTTTGATTTACAAACAAAGTTTTAGACCAGCCATGTTGTATGATGTGCCAATATGGACTTGTTACTGCAATACCAGAAAGAAGCCACTTCAGAGGATTCAAAATAAATTTTAAAAACGATTCTGGTATAGTACCAATGAATGTCATAGGATTTCTAATATTGAGACATTGCAACAAATGTCCAACAAAATAATTTCCAATTTTCTACAAAAATCGTTGCAATCTTCTATTGCAACGATTAGCTCCTTGTACCCTTAGCATAAATTAGGTTAAGTTTAGTTTAAGCCCAGATTAATCCACCTAGCGGTGATGGTGCCTTTCTCGACCTTCGTAAAATGTGTGTGCTTGAAAATAGATGAGCTAGTAGCTAGGAGTAAAAAAGACAAATTTCTTTGTCCGTTCTATGAAAATCAGATTATTTATGGCAAAGATATTGTAGATCCAGTTGAAACCCGAAAATCATATTTTGTCCCATTCCCGGATGTCGCGACTGCATCGCGAGTGGTACCCGACTATGGCACAGTTGCGCACTACTCGCGATGCAGTTGCAACATCCGGAAATGCGAGAAAATGCGATTGTCGCGAAACCTCGGTTCGGTTTTCAGCTTGATCTACAATATGCTAATAAGAATTTCGACATTTTTGTTTCCTTTCCAAACTTTTTGACGTACATACCCCTGTTTTATTTTACCAAGTCATATATTTTAAGGATATCACTTTTGGATGTAAATTGAACCGAAGCTCCGACTACACAAAAAGAAAACGAAAATGTCATTCCCATCAAGCGAGCGGAGGGCAATATTTGTTATGATATAAATCTCATGACCGTCTTTCTGCCAAACTCCCGTATGAAGAGGGAGGGAAGTGTATTAGTGTGGAAGCATCCGATAGTTCGTTTTCGGAAAGAAATTATAGCCTTTCGGTTCAACTTTGTTGTCACAAGAAAGGCAAAAAGTATTTTGGCCATAATTTCTAAGGTAATAGTCCAATCTGGCCAACTTTCAATAGAAAATAATAGAACAGGATTCCGCGTCTAAAGCAATTTGTTGTGAGTAAATCGGTTGAGGGTAAGTCCATTACAAGTCAGCTAGACTTTTTACTCGCTTTTTATAGCGCATAGTATATTTTGGCCATAATTTCTGTGCCCATGGTCCAAATTTTTAATAGAAACAATACGACAGGATTCCGCGTCGAATGAAACTTGTTGGAATTATAGATAGTGGAATATATAGATGAGTGAAGATAAATCCTCTGTCTCCAAACGAACTGTCAAACGTGTCTCCAAACGAGCATGACGTCACGATTTCAATGGAAACGTTAAGGGCTGTGAGTGCGCGAGTGCACGGGCAGAAAAATCGACTCAGCCATGCTTTCGCTCATCTATATAGTCTACTATCTATAGTTGGAATTAAATCGGTTCACGGTGCTTCATTTACCGTTATTATAAAAATAAATATACCATTCAATCGGCAGCCGCCATTCGATTCCTATTATAATTCTACGCTTCTGGACAAATTTTCAAAAAAATCGTTGGTGGGATTTTTGAGTTACGCCATTTTTAAGTTTTTCGAGGAAAAACGCCCAAAAAAGCGATTAAAAATCCATAGCACAACGTAATAACTTAAAAACAAACAAGTTTTTTATTGTGCAAAATCAATTAAATCTCTATACCCACATAAAAATGAACATTTTCTTTTGAAGTAATAGGGTAACTGTACCTTTAGTGGAGGTAACACCAATTGTGGAGGTAGTATGATTTTGTTTTGTAATTATACACTCTACTATAGTTTCAGTTGATACATTATGGTAAAAATATGATGTTAATTACAACTTTTCATAAAATTTTGATTGAAACCAAATGATTTTTCTCAATGAAATTTACTCCCCTGTCCCTATAGTGGAACAACTGTGCGTAGCTCTGGAAGGTGCAATTCGAAGATCTTGTGTGCAAAGAAAGGCAACCATCATCAATAAGTCTTACATGCTCCTTGGTTTTGCGTATGACATCGACATCATTGGTGTAGATTGCAGTGCAATGGAAGAATCTTTTAAACGGAAGAGTGGAAGAATAGGACTGACTGATCATGAACTTTGTCAAAACTATGTACCTGGTGGCTGGCAGTGAGCGTTGCAGCCCAAACGGTGTTACTCCCGAGGTTGAATGGGTTGGATGCGATTTGAGGTTGTCGACGAATTCATATATCTTGGAATACTCATTATATGTGATAATGACGTTATCCGCGAGGTTTTCACCTGTTGCAGCTGTCACGTGTTGCAGCTGCAAGTAGAACTTTCTATGATTTTCGTAGCCAGCTAGAGTCTCGGAGCCTACAAACACGGACAAAGCTAGCTCTGTATACATCGTTGTTTCGTCCAGTAGCCATGTACGACCATGAAGCATGGTCGTTAAAAGATGCAGAACATCGAATTTTAGGAGTATTTGAGTGGAAAATACTTGGCAGTGCGGTGGAAAATTAAGAATGGCTCAGACGCTTGAATCAATTGCGCCAAGTGTACACCAGCCGCCAAGTGCAGACATTGGCAGGCTTTTAAAATACGGCATATTACAGTGGGGTGGACATAATGCACGTATGCCGAAAGAGAGACCAGCAAAAGTCATGTTTAGCATAGAACCTGGAAGAGGACATTGGCTCCAGGGTAGACCATGCACTCGCTGGCTGTGTGCAATCCTGGAAGATGCGCGTAAAATGCGTGTGTTGTAGGCGTGCCGGGGGATCTGTGACTGGCGGCCCTAGAACGAGCGACCTAGAACAAGATATTACAGTCGGTTTTGCTCCGGATAACATGGAGTGTACGACCATTATATACAGGCAGATAGATATTTAATTGATTTTGCATTAAAAAAACTCGTTTGCAATTTATTACGTTGTGCTATGGATTTTTAATTGATTTACAAGGCATTTTTCATCAAAAAACTTAAAAATGGCATAACTCAAAAATCTAGCCAACGATTTTTTTGAAAATTTGTCCAGAAACGTAGAATTATAGTAGGAATCGAATGGCGGCTGCAGATTGAATGGTATATTTATTTTCATAATAACGGTGAATGAAGCACCGTGCGTTAAGGATAAGTTCCAAAAAAGTGAGCTAAACTTTTCGCACTTTTGGTGCGCACACGCGCACACACATATAGACATCATCGCAGTTCGTCGAGCTTATACGTATATAACACTATGAGTCTCCAGGTTTTCTGTAAAAGTTTGGTTTTGGAGCGAACATTCAACCTTTTCGTATAAAAAGGCAAAAATGGTGTTTCGGCCATAACTTCCGATCCCATAGTCCGATCTAGCCAATTTTCAATAGAAAACAATGGGACAAGATTCTGCGTCGAATGAAACTTAGGCGAGCGACCTGAGAAGCACACATATTGCACATCAATCACAGTAACTTATATATGACCGGATTCAGTAACAATATGGTTACTGCCACCAGATTTGTTGAACTTGTGTTGCTTGGGGAATAGATGAAGTCTAAGTGCTAAAAAGTGAGCTAGACTTTTTCGAACTCTTTTTCACAATAAATAGTAATTTGACCATAACATCTAAGCCCATAGTCCGATCTGGCCAATTTTCAATAAGAAAATATGAGACATTCTGCGTCGAATGCAATTTAATGCGAGCAAATCGGTTGAGGAAAAGTGCCTGAAAAATGAGTGAGTTTTTTTAGCGATTTTTCCATAAAAAATGGTATAATTTTCGATCCCATAGTCCGATATGGCCAATTTTCAATAGGAAACAACGGGATAGGATTCTACGTCGAATGCAACTTGTTGTGAGCAAATCGGTTAAGGATATGTGCCCGAAAAATGAGTGACATTTTTTACGCGATTTTTTCGTATGAATTTGTATTTTGGCCATAACTTCTGATCCCATAGTCCGATCTGGCCAATTTCAAATAGGAAACAATTGGACAGGATTCTGCGTCGAATGCAACTTGTTGCAAGAAATTGGTTGAGGATAAGTGCCCGAAAAATGAGTGACATTTTTTACGCGATTTTTTCGTATGAATTTGTATTTTGGCCATAACTTTTGATCCCATAGTCCGATCTGGCCAATTTCAAATAGGAAACAATGGGACAGGATTCTGCGTCGAATGCAACTTGTTGCGAGCAAATCGGTTGAGGGTAAGTGCCCGAAAAATGAGTGACATTTTTTGAGTAGTTTTGCGCACACACACACACACACACACACACACACACACACACACACACACACACACACACACACACACACACACACACACACACACACACACACACACACACACAGACATCACCTCAATTCGTCGAACTGAGTCGATTGGTATATAACACTATGGGTCTCCGGGCCTTCTATAAAAAGTTTGTTTTTTTTTGGAGCGAACATATAGCCTTTACCGTATACTTTGTATACGAGAAAGGCAAAACATTGTAATTCCTACATGGTTCAATTAAACCAGAGGAAAAATTCAAACTGCCAGAGGCAACTGAAATGTATTAATAATAACTAAAAATGTAACATAGCAAATAAGGATGATAGTGTTGAGAAAACACGGAACACCTAGTCTAAGAGATGAATGCACGTATTAGGTAATTAGCAAATAAAACAAGAAAAAAAAAATCCATGATTATTTAGCATTAGCATTAGCATTGAGCAATTCGCACAAATTCGTAGGTGGCACAAACCAAGATTATTTGTATGAGAGTAACATCACTTTCATCCGTTACCACAGATATTAATTTGGGACTAATCACTATCTCTTAGATGGAAACAATGCATTCTCTAATAGCCCAGATCTGTCCTGGCCACGTCCTTGCGAATGCTGAGGAAGGGGAAGGATTGTTAGTTGGACACCTACTTAAAAAAAAAGATGCAGAGAACTCTACGACCTCTCATAGGTGCCACAGGAGGTTTTGGGATTGTGTGGAAGGTTATAACAGTAGGAATCGTTTTGGTAGAACGTGAAACACAAAAATTACTAAGATAGAAATACAAAGAAGGAAATGGACAAGCTTGGAATTGAACACATGACCTCCTGCTTATAAGGCAGAAGCCACTAGACCACCGAGCTCGTCAAAAAAAAAATCCGTGGTTATTTGGTCACAGAATAGCCAATGGATCAGCGTCGAGTCAAGTACGAGACACTGAAGACGACCTTACTGTTGAGGTCGACATACGTATCTGTCAAAGGTACAATAAAGTAGTGGAATTAAATGGAATTGTACAAACTCGTCTTATGACAAGTGAGGGATCGGCGATTTAACGGCATTGAAGTCACTTGCATGCTTGCATGATTGCATGTTCATTAGAGTGGGGCGTCATGGTCATTTTTTCAAATCAATGGTTTTTCGAAGCCATTCTGGGTCCTGAACAACTGTGCAGAATTCGGGACCGATTGGTTGTTTCCTCGCTTTCCGCATTGTGTTTGAAGTTTGTATGGAAATTAGTATGGGAAAACGTATATTTTTACATTTCCACTACTAGAGGTTTCAGTTCATCGTAAACTAAGTGGCACATTGCGTTAAAGTATAACCTAAAGGATGCCGAAAAACTTTGCTGAAGAAGGCACGTTGCTGGAACGTCCACGAAAAAAATCATAACGTTTCGAAGATTGAGTGTTCAAACCATATGCAAAAAATCGTTTATTCTGCCAGCACTGCTGAACTACATAGACCAATAATTTAACTGGGTGTTATTTTAAAATAATTGTTCTTATAGGGTTTTAGAGCTCATGGGAGCTATCCTGAATCATTTCACAAAGAAAAAAAACGACAAGAAGGAAGATGGGTTTTGCCCTTCGATAACCATAGGTCGTCCGGTAGTGCTGGCAGAAACATTGGTTTCTTGCATATGGTTTGAACAATCAATTTTCGAAACGTAATAATTTTCTTGTAGACCTTCTAGCTACGTACCTTCTTCGGCAAAGTCTTTCGACATCTTCCAGACTATATGCTAACTTATTGAGTCACGTGATTGATGTTAAATTGAAGCCGCTAATAGCAAAATGTGAAAAGTCTGATTTCCCATACTAATCTCCATGTAAATTTTAAAACGTGATGCGGCATGCGAGGTCGCAACCAATCGAGCCCATATCTTGCAAAGTTGATTGGGGTCCCAAAACGATTCAGAAAAACCTTGATTTCACTTGATCGGACCAAGTTTGCCTTTTCCCATACAACTGCGCCCTACTCTAATGTTCATATAAATAAATTAAAATACTAAGTTATTACGATACTTGAATGTCCCATAAATGTTTTTCAGGCAAAAATGGAACTCTCAGGGGAAACGACAGATAGGGATTTTGAAAACTATTCAGCAGGATATACACTCAACCCTCGGCAGTTTTTTATACGTCACTTTGTTTCACTGCCTCCTGCCACGCGACGTAAAAAGAATTTGAAACATTATTGACACCCAAAAGTAAGCCTATAACAAGGCACTATTTTTTTTTAAACTTTATTAATGTGTTTTTTTTAATAAGAAGGCACTCTTAGAAACCCAAAGAACAAATTAGATGCTTTATATATTAATCATTTGCCTTCAACAATTGTTCCATTCCAGGTCATCCAAGAATTTCCTGGAGTATAGGTCTTGAGGTCTACCTGCGTAACCGAAGGGCTGTTATCTCTTTTTAAAAATGGTTTATGCCCTATATGATCTGTTAAACCAAACTCAATATGCCTTAAGCAGCCATTTCTTTCCAGGTCATCCAAGAATGTACTAGACTCCTCAGCCGCGGTTTCATCCCAAATATGTCCTCCGAGTATTTGTCTTTCACTTGCGTCTTAAATGTAGTCCAATGAGTTCTTCTCATGTAGGCATATGAGATCTCCAAATCGTCCTGGAGATTGAATCAACCAAGTCTTTCCTGATGTCCCCAGCCGCGGTATCAACCCAATTATGTCCTCCGAGTATTTGTCTTTTGCTCGCGTCTCAAATCCAGGCATATGAGGTGTTCTAAGATCTCCAAATTGCACTTGAGTGTGAATCAAATGGTCTGTCGAATCAACCAAGACGTCCTCAGGCATGGTATCAGCCTAATTATGTCCTCCGGATATTTGTCTTTAATTTGCCTAATCTTTAATTTTAAATCCAGACATATGAGATGTTGCAAGATCTCCACATTGTCCTGGAGTTTGAATCAAATGTTCTGCCGAATCAACCAAGTATATGGAGACGCATGGTACATTCGTACGGTGTATTATCTTGTGACTAAATTTTAACGCAAATTTAATCTCATCCATTTTATTAAATAAATTAACAAATGACCAATTGATTTGTTACTAGGGCAACTCCACCTGGTGTCAAACCAAAATTAACCCAGCATGTTCATACATGTCCCTAAAGCCCTTTCGTGTTATGTGAAAAAGAAGAAAAATTCGTATATCTAATACCTAACTGTTGCAAAAAGAATGTTCAAAACCAATTGAATGGGATTTAAGGACATGTGCAAACTCTTATATGGCAAACTAAAAAGGAAACGGATTGAATTTATCGCAAATGTGTATCTATTGGACTCGTTGCCAACTGCTGCACCGACATAACGGCAGGAACGTTTCCGTTTCTAATATACAATCAATTTTCGAATCGTCTTCCCCGCCAAGAAGCGGATACTTACCCCCAGATCCAGATATGTGGTGTAGATCGGATACGGCAGCGCAATCACCATCCCCGCCAGCCAGGAGGCGCAGCTGCACACGAACGCCGGCAGCCGGGCCTTGAGCGGGTCCGTTAGCCAGCGCTTCCGGTCCCACGCTATCAACAAATGGGAAATCATGGCGACGTGCAGCGGGATGTCCTGCAATGGACGGAAACCAAAATGCAAACAGTAAATCGTCAGTCGTCTGTCGGTCGTTTCACAATAAATACACGGAGGGAGAAAATCAAATACGGGAGCTTATTTGTTTCGTTTTGGTTTCTGATGTTGTGGCAAATAAAAAAGCAAGACAAATAGAATAGTCTACTATTGTGTATACACTGGGGTTGCTTTCTACGTGAATAGATCTCACCAATTTCTCGGTCTACATCAATTTCCATACCTTTTCAAATACTACTTGGATTTTAACTAAATGTTTTAATAAACCCAAAGGCTCTAATCAACCAAAAGCAAACAGCGTGAAAAGTGACCTCAGTGTAGATTCCTTTTTTGTGAGGAAATGAGAAAATTGAATTAATTAATTTGCTCAGATTAGCAGTGTTGATGCTGTGCTGCAGCTGACTCCTGTAGAGACCACGCTTTCGATCAATTAAATTCAGAGCTCCTGCACAGACTCCAAGTAATTTGCATCGATGTTTTACTTTTTGTCTTGTGATAAGTCTACAGGTGGTATGGTAGAATAGGTAATAAAAGTGAATGAAAACACAATCACGGATGACTATCTTGACAATTATTTAGGATATAACATTCTCAATTTCCTTAGCATGCCTTATAGGCTTCACAAATATTTATATCCCCAAAACCCCGACAATCTCACCCATCAAACTCGTACAGAAAAAGCCGTACAATCTAAACCAAACGAGTGCCATAATTCCAGTCTCGATTGCTTCGTTTCTCACTAAATAAATAAATAGCCGGCGAAAAAACATACCCGAAAAGGGTGAACTTTCCAATCCAAAGACAGCATCCGGCTGACTAACTGACTGACTGACTGACTGTCTGGATTAGAAAATCTCGCTTCTGTGAAACGAACGAATCATCAGGAACCGGGTGATCCGAAATAAGCTCGTGAGCTTTTCTAGTTCCTCCCTGCCGCCACACCACCGGCTGTATCAATGGTCGACGACACAAGAAGAGTGGGAGAAGAGTTTCCAACTGAAAAAAAACCCACGAACTGGGAAGGAGACAGATTCGAATGCAGTTCAACAGGGTCTGGGTAAATCCTTTTACTGTCACTGAAGATTAACGCCGCTCGCTCGCGGCAAATCGATCGCTCGGGATGGTGTTACCAGGAGACCGGATCAAACCGAGAAGGATTTTGCTGCTCCTGTGGAATGTGACAAGGATTGAGTTTTATTGGTAATTTCATTAGACAATGTGGAATGGAGTCGTTGACACACTCTACAACGTCGTGGAGGAGCTTTACCGGACCTTCAACCTCGATGGTCAAGGCAATGGCAATATGTGAGTTGAGCGAATGATTGGTTGAGATTTATTATTGTATGTACATTGCGTTTTAGATGTTGAATGTTTAATTGAGATTTCTTGGATGCTGGGTCATTAGGCTGAAGGCCATTACACCGAAAGTCATCAGGCCAAATAATCATCGAACGGTCATTAAGCCGAATGGTTATTAGGATGGATGACTAGTGGGAATTAAGAAACGAGAAGTGAGAAAATAATCATGAGAAGTGAAAAGTGAGAAGAAAGAAGCAACAAGTGAGAAGGCAGAAGTGAGAAGTAAGATGAGTGAAGGGAGATGGAACAGGAAGTAGGAAGAAGAAGGAAAAGGAAATAGGAGAAAGGGAGAAGGAAAATGCATGAAAAGGAAGAAGAACAAAGAAGGAACATGGAAGCAGGAAGAAGGAAAAAGGATGAAGAAAAAATTAAGAAGGGAAAAAAGAAGAAAGAATGGAGAACGAAACGCATTCGACATTTCTTCCTCTTCTTCTTCTTTATTAGGAAGGAGGAAGGAGAAAGAAATAAGGCAAAAGAAGAAAAAAAAGAAGTAGGAAGAAAAAAGAAAAAAGTAGAAAGAAGGAAAAAGAACGAAGAAGGAATAAAGAAGAAGGAAGAAGGAAGTAGAAAAAAAAGAAAAAAGGAAGGAGAAAGAAAAAAGAAGGAAAAAAATAAGAAATAATCAAAAAGGAAGGAGGAAGAAGATAGACGGAGTAAAAAAGAAGAAAGAATGAAGAAGGAAGAATGAAAAAAGAGTAAAGAAGAAGGAAGAAAAAATGATTAAAAAAGCAAAACCATATTGAAAAAGAGAGCATGAAGACATGATAAATTTAAGAAAAAAACTTAAATTGAAAAAGGATGAAGAAAAAGACTGAAGGAAGAAAGCAGGAAAAATATAAATAAATAAAAGGGAAAAAATAAAAGGTAGAAAAAAAAAAGAAGTAAAATGAACGAAGTTAAATTCAGAATGGAAGACAAAAGAAGGGGAAAGAAAAAGAAGAAGAATGAAAGAGGAAGATAGGAGGAAGAAGAAATATTGAAAATAAAACAAAAAAGTGAAAAAGAGTAAAGATGTAAGAAGAAAAAATAAAAAATAAAAATCATAACGAAAAAGGAAGAAGGAAGAACAAAGGAGGAAGGGAAAATGAAAATTTAAAAGAATGAAGGAAAAAGCAAGAAGGACGAAAGAACAAAAATGAAGTTAGAAATAATTTAGGAGGAAGGAAGAAAGATAATGACAAAAGTAAAAAGGAAGAACTTACTTCTCACACTCAATTTGATTTAAATGAAATTTAAATTGGGTTTGAATTGAATTTCGATTGGATTTGGATTGGATTTGGATTGGATTTGGATTGGATTTGGATTGGATTTGGATTGGATTTGGATTGGATTTGGATTGGATTTGGATTGGATTTGGATTGGATTGGATTTGGATTGGATTTGGATTGGATTTGGATTGGATTGGATTTGGATTGGATTTGGATTGGATTTGGATTGGATTTGGATTGGATTTGGATTGGATTTGGATTGGATTTGGATTGGATTTGGATTGGATTTGGATTGGATTTGGATTGGATTTGGATTGGATTTGGATTGGATTTGGATTGGATTTGGATTGGATTGGATTGGATTTGGATTTGGATTGGATTTGGATTTGGATTTGGATTGGATTTGGATTGGATTGGATTTGGATTGGATTTGGATTGGATTTGGATTTGGATTGGATTTGGATTGGATTTGGATTGGATTTGGATTTGGATTGGATTTGGATTTGATTGATTTGGATTGATTTGGATTGATTTGATTGATTTGGATTGGATTTGACTTGATTTGGATTGATTTGATTGGATTTGGATTGATTTGGATTGATTTGATTGATTTGGATTGATTTGATTGATTTGATTGGATTTGGATTGATTTGGATTGATTTTGGATTGATTTGATTGATTTGGATTGATTTGATTGATTTGATTGATTTGGATTGATTTGATTGATTTGGATTGATTTGATTGATTTGGATTGACTGGATTTGGATTGATTTGATTGATTTGGATTGATTTGACTGATTTGATTGGATTTGGATTGGATTTGGATTGACCTGGACTGATTTGATTGATTTGACTGGATTTGACTGGATCTGGACTGGATTTGGATTGATCTGGACTGATTTGGATTGGATTTGGATTGATTGGACTGGATCGATTGATTTGGATTGACTGGACTGATTTGATTGATTGACTGGATTTGGATTGGATCTGACTGGATTTGACTGATTTGACTGATTGACTGGATCTGGACTGGATCGACTGGATCTGACTGGATTGACTGGATTTGGACTGATTTGACTGGATTTGGATTGGATCTGACTGACCTGGACTGGATTTGGATTGACTTGACTGGATTTGGATTGGACTGATTTGACTGATCTGGTTTGACTGATTGATTTGGATTGACCTGGATTTGGATTTGATTGATTTGACTGACTTTGACTGGATTGGATTGATCGGATTGGATTTAGATTGATTTGGACTGATTTGGACTGGATTTGGATTGGATTTGGATTGATTTGACTGGATTTGACTGATTTGGATTGATTTGGATTGACTTTGGATTGATTTGATGGACCGATTTGATTGATCTGGATTGACTGGATTTGGACTGGATTGGATTGGATCTTGACCGACTTTGACTGATTTGACTGGATTTGATGGATTTGACTGGATTTGGACTGGATTTGGATTGATTTGATCTGGACTGGATCGACTTGATCTGACTGACTTTGGATTGATTTGGACTGATTTGGATTGGTTTGATTGATTTGACTGGATTTGGATTGATTTGGATTGATTTGACTGGATTTGGGATTGACTTGGATTGGATTTGGATTGATTTGATTGATTTGACTGGATTTGGACTGGATTTGATTGATTGGATTGATTTGGATTGATTTGATTGGATTTGGATTGGACTGGATTGATTTGGATTGATTGGATTGGATTTGGACTGATTTGATTGGATTTGATTGGATCGATTGACTGGATTTGATTGATTTGATTGGATTTGGATTGATTGGATTGACCTGGATTGATTTGGATTGGATTTGGATTGACGATTTGATTGGATTTGGATTGGATTTGACTGGATCTTGGACTGACTTGACTGGATCTGATCGACTTTGACTGGATCTGGACTGGATCTGGACTGATCTGGACTGGATTTGGACTGATCTGACCGATTTGGATTGATCTGGACTGGATCTGGATTGATTTGACTGATCTGACTGGATCTGGATCGATTGGACTGGATTTGACCGATTTGACTGGATCTTGACTGACTTTGGACTGGATCTGATCAGACTCTGACTGGACCTGGACTGGATCTGGATCGACTTGGACTGACCTGACTGGATCTGGACTGGATTTGACTGGACCTGACTGACCTGGACTGACCTGACTGGATCTGGACTGACCTGACCGATCTGGACTGATCTGACTGGATCTGGATCGATTTGGACTGATCTGGACTGGATCTGACTGGATCTGGACTGATCTGGACTGATCTTGACTGATCTGGATTGGATCTGGACTGGATCTGGACTGATCTGGATCTGACTTGACTGGATCTGGACTGGATCTTGACTGGACTGATCTGACTGGATCGGATCGATCTGGACTGGATCTGACTGGATTTGACCGACTTGACTGATCTGACTGGATTCTGGACTGGATCTGACTGGATCTGGACTGGATCTGACTGGATCTGGACTGATCTGACTGATCTGGACTGGATCTGGACTGGATTTGACTGACTGATTTGACTGGATCTGGACTGATTTGGATTGATTGACTGGATTTGACTGGATTTGATTGATCTGGATTGATCTGACTGGATCTTGACTGGATTTGACTGATCTGGACTGATTTGGACTGGATCTGGACTGATTTGACTGATTTGACTGGATTTGGACTGGATTTGACTGGATTTGATTGATCTTGGATTGATTTGACTGGATCTTGACTGATTTGACTGATTTGACTGATCTGGACTGATCTGGACTGGATTTGACTGGATTTGGATTGATTTGGACTGATTTGACTGGATTTGGATCTGATTTGATTGATCTGGACTGGATTTGGACTGATTTGGATTGATTTGGACTGGATTTGACTGGATCTTGACTGGATTTGGATTGATTTGGATTGATTTGGATTGATTTGACTGGATCTGGACTGGATTTGGACTGGATTTGATTGATTTGGACTGACTTGGACTGGATCTTGATTGATCTGGACTGATCTGACTGATTTGACTGGATCGATTTGACTGACTTGACCGATCTGACCGATCTTGACTGGATCTGGACTGGATCTGACCTGGATCTTGGACTGATCTGACTGGATCGATCTGGACTGACTTGACTGACTTGGATTGACCTGACTGGATTGGATTTGATTGGACTGATCGACTGGATCTGGACTGGATCTGGACTGGACTGACTTGATTGACTGGATCTTGACTGGATCTGGATTGACTCTGGACCGATTTGACTGACTGGATTTGACTGATTGACCGGATTTGACCTGGATTGACTGACTTGATTTGATCTGGATTTGACTGACTCGACCTGACCTGGATCTGATTTGGACTGACCTGGATTGGATCTGATTGATTTGGATTGATTTGATCTGGACTGATTGATTTGACCTGACTGATTTGACTGGATTTGGACTGGATTTGGATCTGACTTGATTGGATCGATTGACTTGATTGGATTTGATCTGGACTGACTGGATTTGGATTGATTTGACTGGATTTGACTGGATCTGGACTGGACTGGACTTGGACTGAATTTGATCTGGATTTGATTGATTTGACTGGATTTGATCTGATTGACTGGATTTGACTGGATCTGACTGATTTGGACTGGATTTGGATTGATTTGACTGGATTTGGATCTTGATCGATCGGATTTGGACTTGATTTGATCGATTTGATTGATTTGACTGGATTTGGACTGGATTTGACTGGATCTTGACTGGATTTGGACCTGGATTGATCGATCTGACTGGATTTGACCTGACTGGATCGACTGGATCTGGACTGGATCTGGACTGATCTGACTGACTTGGACTGATTTGACTGGATCGGACTGGATCTGGACTGATTTGGATTGGATTTGACTGGATCTGGACTGGATCTGGACTGGATCTTGACTGGATCTGGACTGACTTGATCTGACTCTGACTGGATTTGACTGGATCTGGACTGACTTGGACTGGATCTGGACTGGACCTGACTGATCGGACTGGATCTGGACTGGATCTGACTGGATCTGACTGGACCTGGACTGATCTGGACTGGATCTGACCGATCTGGACTGGACCTGACTGACCTGACTGACCTGGACTGATCTGGACTGACCTGGACTGGATCTGACCGACTGACCTGGACTGATCTGGACTGGACTGGACTGACTGACCTGACTGGATCGATCTGACTGGATCTGGACTGGATCTGGACTGGATCTGGACTGGATCTGGACTGGATCTGACTGACTGAATTTGACTGACCGATCTGACTGACCTGACTGGACCTGACTGGATCTGGACTGATCTTGGACCGACCTGACTGATCTGACTGGATCTGGACTGGATCTGACTGGATCTGGACTGACCTGGACTGATCTGGACTGGACTGGACTGATCTGGATCTGACCTGGACTGGGACCTGGACTGGATCTGACCGGATCTGGACTGGATCTGGACTGATCTGGATCGATCTGACTGGACCTGGACTGATCTGACCGATCTGGACTGACTTGACTGGATCTGGACTGATCTGGACTGACCTGACTGGATCTGGACTGACCTGACCGATCTGGACTGGATCTGACCGATCTGGACTGATCTGGACTGATCTGGACTGACCTGGACTGACCTGACTGGACCTGGACTGGATCTGACCGATCTGGACTGATCTGGACTGACTCTGGACTGGATCTGGACTGATCTTGGACTGGACCTGACTGACCTGGATCGACCTGGACTGGATCTGGACTGGATCTGGACCTGATCTGGACTGACCTGGACTGACCTGGATCTGGATCTGGATCGACTGACCTGGACTGATCTGGACTGGACCTGACTGGATCTGGACTGATCTGGATCTGGGATCTGACTGACCTGACTGGATCTGGACTGACCTGACTTGGACCTGACCGGACTGGACTGGATCTGATCTGGATCTGGACTGGATCTGGATCAATCTTGACTGGATCGACCTGGATTGACTGGATCTTGACTGACCTGGACTGGATTCTGACTGATTTGGATTGATTGACTGGACTGGACTGGATCTGGATCTGGACTGGATTGGACTGGATTTGGACTGGATCTGGATTGATTTGATTGATTTGGATTGATTTGACTGGATTTGGATTGATTTGGATTGATTTGGATTGATTTGGATTGATTTGATTGATTTGGATTGATTTGGATTGATTTGGATTGATTTGGATTGATTTGGATTGGATTTGGATTGATTTGGATTGATTTGACTTGATTTGGATTGATTTGGATTGATTTGATTGATTTGATTGGATTTGATTGATTTGGATTGGATTTGATTTGGATTGGATTTGGATTGGATTTGATTGATTTGGATTGGATTTGATTGATTTGGATTGGATTTGATTGATTTGATTGATTTGGATTTGGATTGATTTGGATTGGATTTGGATTGGATTTGGATTGGATTTGGATTGAATTTGGATTGGATTTGGATTGGATTTGGATTGGATTTGGATTTGGAGGACAGCAAAAGTGATGTGTAGCGGTTCCGGGGTTCACCAAGCCCTCGCTGGCAGTGTCCAATCGCGGAAAATGCACGCGGAATATGATGTTATATTTGGTTTTGCTCCGGACAACACGAAGTCTACGATCATCATGAGTATAGGTACGCGCCATCTTTCATCTACTTAGTGACTGAGTAAAATTGCATTGCCCTCTTTTTCTTTCCCACCGAAATTCTACTCAATTTCCGTCAAAAGCAGGACTTCTCAAAACAATGAATAATCTTGCTTTTGACGGAAGTTGATTAAATTCTCATGGGAAAAAAGAAGACGCCAATACAGTTTCAATCAGTCACTGAATAGTTGAAAGTTAGAGTGCAGATATTAAACTAATAGCCTATTCAGATTACGCCATTAATGACATAATAATTGGCGTTTCAGGGTAAATACGCTTTATGATGTCATTATTTACGTAATATTCCATACATTTTGCGCTGTCAAAAGATACCCGCTAAAAGAGTCATAAAGAATTTAATACGAACAATTATTACCAGAGAGCTTTCGTTCTAACTGGAATGCAGGAGAAATTCAACAAAACAAAACTGACAAGCGTCACGTTCTCTTTGCCAGAGAGAAAATTCTCTCTGTTTTCATTTCGTTTCAGAAGTTGACAGTCATGCCCACTTCTGTCGCAGCAGGGTCGAATGCAAGTCAGATGGAAATCTTCTGAGCGCTGAAGAATAACTCGGATTGTGATGGTTTTGTGGAAAGCATTTTATATGATGAAAAATAATGATGATAATTATTTATTCTCCACTTATTCAACATGAATTGTTTAAAAAACAGATGGTCTCTAGAATTAACATGAAGTATTTAACTTAAACCTAGATTTAATAGAACAAATCGAATAAATTTTCAAAGTTCAAGGGCCAATGCGGAAGACAATTTAAAACGTAGGAATGGTTGTAAAACGAATATATTTGATGAATAAACATGATTTCATAAATTGTTTCAATTCTGCTCCTTGAATGGCTTAATATACTTTGGATTTCAAAATTGTTCACGTTGGACAACTGTACGATTTGAATGGGATGTATATATAAAGTAGAGTAACCTTAAATAAAACATGGATTGGTAATGCATTAATTCATCCAAAATCCAGTTTAAATTATATCACATTCACACGATTCGATTTTGTTAGAAGCTGTATCATTGATTGTCGAGTAGAACGCAATGGTTCAGTTTCCATTTTTGAAAAAAAATTAAATTGCTGAGTTGCTCTTCATACATGGAGATACTGGTGGAAATACATTTTAGTTCGATAATATTTCTTGAAAATTGGTCCAATCGTCCTTTTTTATTTATTTGTGAGAATTCCCAATTTTTCTATCAAATCTCCGTTCGATCATAGTACAGAATCAAAATACTTTTTAAACTTGAAAATAAATTGAGGAATAGTCTGATTCCCCGAAGAACGGCGCACCCAACTAATGAATGTAGCTTCGCTCATTATCCTTAATGAGAGCTTTAAATATTCTTCGAAAATCCCTTTTCATATTTTTTTAATATTTTTTATATTTTTATATTTTTTTTATATTTGTTCAGAAAAAATGTTCGATTGTCGCCACACAAATGTTTGATTTCGCAAATTAAATTTTAAAACTCTCCTTGAATTCAACCCTGTATTAGCGTGCAAATGAGGAAACATCAAGAAAACGTCAAGATATATTATCTTGCTGCAGTCTGAACACCTCGTAATAATTGGATACCCTCTCACTTAACAAAGTCATAAATAGCCCAATCTGAATAGGCTATAAGAGTATGCTTGGTAATAGTTCGGCTAATGAGAACTGGGAATTGAGTTGTCTCTTAACTTCTGAGGTAGCAACTTCAATTGTTGATCACACTCAATGATGGTTGCAAACTTGAATAAGCCGGGTCCAGTCACGGTCGTCATGTGGTGGCGTCTTCAACTATCCAACCATCATCGAGAGTGGTTAGTAATTGAAGAAGCCACCACACTTTCTACTTCTCATTTCTTATCTATCAATTCGCACTTTTCCTTTTTCACAGTGAAATGTGACTGTATGATCCGTTCGACCAAATAACATTTTATGCCGAACGACTCATTCTGTTAAACGTCTATTATGGTTAACATTTTCGACCAATTTAATGACAAGTTCGGCCTAAAGACTTATTGACCCTATTTATATATATTTTTTAACTGAAACTAGACCTTTCACTGAGTTGATTGATATATTGATATTATCACTCAAACTAAAACTACTGATAAATTTTATGTGCACAAAGTACATAGATTGCAGGATTAACAAAGAATCTTCATTTCATGTGCGTGTTATGAAAATATGCGCGGGTGATAAAGTTTATAAGTGGTATTTTTAAACTGCATTATGCATAAAATAAAATCGATGTGTAACGACATTCGCACCATCGCTCGATTTTCAACCGATCTTCAGGCTCTCCAGGCGAAACATTCTACAGTAGAATAATCTCCGGCAAAATCAATTCCCATTATAAAAGGTAAGTAACTATTGCAAACAATTTTATCGTGAATTTATTATATTTCTGCATTGCACATGTATGTTTTGCAGATTAGTGGATCGCACCAATGACGGAAGACGACTAAGTTGGAGGTCATTCGGCTGGACCAAAGCTTTCGACCGGATATTTAACAGCTGCTGTGTAGCATCCGAGGAAGCACCGTAGCAACAGATTCCATTTAGTTCGGTCTAGAATTTCGTTTGATTTCAGGAAACATCCTGGATGAATTTCTACCCATAGTCCGGAATCTGCACGGTTCCCTCAACAGTTGCACAGAGTGTAATACTCAACGAAAGCCGTGTTCATGGAGACGTATGGCCATTTTTTAAATATTAAAAACGGAAGCCACAATAAGCAGTGACGGCGATAAAATTAGTTTTCCCGAAAACGATCAATAAAATGATAAATTATGCCAATATCTTTTAGAACATGATTGATTTGATTTATTACTTCCAAATTTACAATCGTCCGAACGAAAAGCAGTTTTGTTACCATTATTTTAAATATTTTTATTAATGTAATCCATTTGCGTGAAAAAATACAAATTATTAGCTTCTCCATATGAATCAATAAAGTTGCACATAAAATTAATTATGATTGAATCGACTATAAGACATAAGCATTGCAATATAGTTTTCATGCGTGAAACTAACTGGATCATTTTCTAAGTGCAGGGCATTTATTAGCAATATGCGGTTTTCTTTGAGTGTAGATCGAATGACAAACGTCTGAGATATGACCGTTTCCGTGAACGTAGTGCGTTGTATGGGAATATTCGCTCAGAAATGTAGAAACTGTACGAAAATGTGTTTGGAGTGTAAATGTCCAGATCCCTCCTTTCAACCCCTTCTACCCTATTTATTTGAGCTCTAACAGAACTTTGCTTACTTTACCACCAGGCGACACAACTAATTTACCCCCAAAGTAACATGTTTTTTTAATAAGGTATTTTTCATCTGGGTTAAAACCATGATTGATTTCTTTTTTATTGATGAGGGATAAAACAGTTTTAATGGAACTTGTTGGCAATGCTCAAATTGGCACTAAAACCCCATTTCTTTTCCATATTTTTTTTCAATGTGATTTAGCCGGAATCGAACGCCCCCAAACCGATGCTTGCATCTCTCGGTTGGCTCTGTCGAGTGTAGTTTTTTTTTATCCATCCAGTCCCAACCAAACCACTAAAACATCATAAACTCGCTTATCATTTCCTTCCAATATCGAATTCCGCCGTTCGATTCTGGTGCAGAATTTCCTTCATCGAACCCCCAGTCAGTGAAACAGTTCTGCCCACTCGCACAGCCAACTACGACCGATTCGCGCTATCCCCATGATGGCCTACTTCTCTCTAGTTCTAGTGGTTGCGGTCGTCTTCTTTGCGTTTCCCGCCTCAAGTGGATCTGCCAACAACCATTATCTGCCTCGTCCGGCCCAGGCTATCGGAACGACGACGCTGCGGTACTGCCGATACGGAGACGCTCGATCATTACTTCCGGACGGCCTTTCCGGTACGGTACCAATGCGTACGAGGACGCCGAAAATTTAGTGGAGGACGATTTCCTTTCCTAGCTGCGGATAAGTGTCGACGTGAGTATCGTTTGTCAGTGGTGGAAAGATGGATTGATTGTTGGTGGATAAAATGTTGAAGGTCAATGCTTCAAGTGGAATTGTGGAAAATCAGCAATAAATCACGTTGAAATGTTTTACGTTCTCCTAATAATTTCCAATGCATCAGATTTTCAAATTTGAGTTGAAGACCATTTTCCTACTTCTGGATTTCTTCGTAGTCAAAATTTGTCATTTCGTTCTTATTCGTTCCGTTTGAACAACCGTCAATCAAAATTCATCCTCCGCTTGTTCAACCAACACTTGACACTTGTCGTTGTCTTTTCCATTTCAGTGGCCAAGGACATGGAGCAGGAGATCCAATATTTGCGCACCCTGATGGACAAGTGCGAGCGGTGCGATTCGGCTGTGGAACCGTTGCCGGCCAAACTGACGACGCTCAGTGGCAGAAGTGTCGCTTGCGGGGATGGTGCATCGAGCTGGTGCCGTGGGGCAGAGTAAGCTTTTTTTCTTCTGCTGTTGTTTTCTGTCGTCATCAAATATTTTTGAAGGTGGGAGTGAGGGCAATATGCCCTGTCCGAGTGAATGACAATTCTATGCTTTTGTTCGAATCTGGTGATAGACGGTACAAGCAACGAATATTTAATGTCATCTACATTTTTTTTGCAAATTTAATCTAGAAATCCTTCATAGAACCGTAGGGAAACTCTTCTGATGATTTATTCTTTACTAGCTTTATGTACCCGGCCTTGCTCGGAGTTGCCAGTTTAATTCGCAGTTTTTTCACCATCGGAATTGAATAGGTCAAAAGGATAATTGTGTTTTCTTATTGATATTTCATCATTTGATTAAAAGAAGGTAGATTACATTTGAAAACATTGACTGATTTTGAAAATGGATCAAACCCAAAATCGCTTTATTCCGGGCAAACGTCTATTTCTAAAGAAGGAAAAACATACACCGATGCCTTATTCCGGAAAAACGTCTATTTTAAAGAAAGGATCACATTCACAATCCAGAAGGATACACATTAATCATTGCTTTTCACTGGCAAACCATGATTTCGATGAAGTTTTGAGTTGATCGGATCCCTGTCATCTTCGCCTTCTTAAGAAAAAGAATGTTTGTTCCAAATTTGGTTGAAATCGGGCAAGGTACAGAAGTTATGCTGGAACATTGGATCATTGCATACCTTGCTTTTATTTATTAATCTTGAATCATTATCATATAATTATCATACCTTTTAAAATTTGGAATAAAGGTTACTCGATTATGGATCACTATGCAATTTGATCATTCATAATCATCAATCATTAATCATATCGATCGTTAATCATTAACCATACACATAGTGTGTCAACATTTAATCACGATCGGTAATCGTTAATCATAATCCAACGGTTTTTTCATCTATTATTCATAATCGTTAATTATTGTCAAAAATGAATTTAATCATTAATCATTATCAGTCATCATTTTCAAAAATTATAATTCATTAATCATAATCTTTAATCATAGAGTTGAATGATTTAATCATTTAATCTGCTTAGAATTGGTCCTGGGGGTCAGGAGTTACACTGAATTGCCCGTTTTCTAAAGACAACCGCTTTCCCTTTACCCTTCCTCTTTCTCAACGGCCATTTCACCCCCTTTGTTATCTTCTCCTAGATAGAAAAATGTGTCAGTATACTTCCGTTCCGGTTGCGTATTGCTGTCCCAATTCTAAATCTTATCACCCGAAATCCCATGTCCAGGTGTTCTTCCTTCTACTACTAACAATGTTGTCTCAGAAAAGAACGTACTTCTCACCTGAACTGCAATTCTAAGCTCACTTGCCCGGCTTATTGGCCTGTATCTGCGAAAAGTCCGTTAGGAAATAGACGCCAGCAGCGAGCAACAAGCGTAAAAAGAAGCCCTTCTCGAACGCGTTGATGAGTGATGACGCTTTGGCTGACAAAGAAGCGGGATACAAGACACTATGATTGGCCCACCAATTGGGAAGCAGAGAAGATTCAAAATTAAGTAGTATAAAAAGAAAGATGTTCGCTCGCAGAGCATTCAGTCTTTTATACCATTACTAGAATTCGGGTTATTTGAAAAGATCGTTTTTCTTACTTTTGCAGTTAGCCAAACAAACAGCCTTTTCAAGGCTCTAAGAGTTAGAAATAATGTTCTCCTTCAGTCGCTATCTCGGATTAGAGGCTCTTCAGTGGAAGGACTGAGATACAGTCTACATCCTGCTAGACCAACTTGTGGTTTATTTCAGCAAATATATTATATTAACAATATGGTTCACTTCGAGCTTTTCCATACAACGAAATGGCGAATCATTTGCCGGTGATAACAACATCATCTAGCGAGCAAAGAGGAATCAAAACGTGTTTTCTTCTTATTTATTCAGCTTATCTTCCTGCCAATTTACAGTACATTCTTATTGTTGAAAAGTTTTCATACGACTGTAGGATGTCCATACTTTTCTGAATAAATCGATCATCAACAGATCGATTTTTTTCACACTTTCGATAATACAGAAAATAAATTGTGATCCGACTGCTCCAATAGAACTGTTCCGCATACAAGAAATGCTTGCGTGCGTTAGAAAATATTGATTCAATTTCTTTTGGAGCGAAAATAATTGCAAGCATTAGCTGTTTTTCGCAAGATTTTTATCCAGTTGCCAGCATCCAGGTGCTAACACATATGCGTGGAAAGCAAGTTTAGTTTTTAGTAAATCACCAGAAATTTGCATCATGCGGGTGTTCTCAGCAGTTCTTACTTTTCTCGAAAATGTATTTGATGTTAGTTAAGCAGGAAGGTATTCGCAACTTCACCTGCCAAATATTTTTCCTAAATTTGTTTGATATTAAAAATATAATCAATATATGTTATCGATATTGATTTCAGAACTAATATTTCTAGTGCCTTTCTTAAAAGTCTTAAATTTCCTTTGAGTTAGAATTTCAGTTTTATATCTATGGATGGGTTTGTATCCATGGTTTCACGAAGGCAAAATAATAAAATTAGTCGAGCTTTTCTCTGCATCCTCTGCAGTGATTTAACGGATTTGCAAGATTTTCGCGATTAATTTGCCACAGGCCTAGCGGCTTCCCAATCATCAATTAGCAGTGAATCCAACAAGAATGTGACTAAAATTTTGATCTTCTCCGTATCCAGGATGTTATCAATCATTTAGTTATATGCGTTTGATCATTTAATGTTGTCAATAACTCTTCAGAGCTAAATTTCAATATATGTTGTATGGTGGTTCTAGAGCAAGGTTTATCTACAACTCGGCTACAGTTCGTTCAATTAATTTCACTTAACGGAGCTATAGCTCTAGTAGCGTAACTTATACTAAATGATTGAAATTTTGTTGACATTTTTTATCATTTAGTATAACTTACCTACTAGCGCTATAGCTCCGTTATAAATTCATGCATCGACTTGTTAGTTGTAGAAAACCTTCGCACTAGAAGTCCACCATACAACTTGATTAGCCTCTGGAGATAGATGACAAACTAATAGTGATCGAACGCAGATTACTAAATGATCGATAACATCCTTGCCAGTGCTTTGAACATAAATTTTCCAAAACAAGATGAGTTTTCTTTTCGAACCTGGCAGAACCAAAGAAATCTATTGATATTTCACGAGTTATGGTCATTTGAATTTTGATAAAGTGTTGCCTCCACCCCCCCTCTTTTTGTTCAACTTTTGTATGACATAATAAAGTGCAGATTTTTTGCAGATAAGATAGCCATATTGAGATAAGGTCCACAATATGGCATACCACAAAAAAAGGATGTTTATAGGCTTTATACTTTGACGTGGTGTACAAAATGGTATACAAATATTTAATTAACATTTTGTCCTACTGGTCTCCGAAAGGTCAGGGGGGTATAATAAAATAAAAATTAAGATGAAAAAATCAAAAAACTCCTCGATTGCTAAAGAATGTTTTAAAACCTCAAAATTATACGAATTTTATTTGGTTGCTCCCTGGAATTATTATGTTTTGGCAAAAAATCCGAGGGGGAGACAAAATGTCCTTAAAAATTTGTATCGGCTTTAAAAGAAATCATATGGACTTGTGGCCAAACTTAGTTTCATTTACATATCGCATTATTTACTGCAATTAAAGCAATTTAGAGGGCTTTGCTTAACTGTTCAAACTGATCGATTTTTTGGAAAATATGCTTTTTCAGGATTGGTCATTTAAGCACTAAGGTGGTGAAACCGGTACAATTACCCTATCAAAATCAATTTGATTCATTAACGAATTCCCCAAATGTTGAATTATTTTCTACGTTCGTATATGTTTAAACGTGTAATCATTTGGTTGACTGCAAACTGAATAGCTAGTTTGCAGTCAACCAAATTCCGAATTTTCATATTGCGTTTTAGATCTAGCCTCGTTTTTTCATTTAGGTTTTACTGTCCTACTGTCAAATTTCAAATTGGATTACTGCCACATTCTATATAAATTTGAGTGCGATTGTGTTGGTTTTCACGGCTGTTGGATTTTGTTTCATATCCTACCATGATTCAATCAGAAAACAACCTTTGAAAGGTAAGTTATAGGATATTTCAAAATTTTGTGAAGAAACAGATGAATAAATAGATTCAAAATGTTTCATATTTGTAAATTTATTGAGTTACTAGTTGACCGGCAGACGTTGTCCTGCATAGTAGCGAAAATGCGCTTGTGAACTCCATGTGAAGTTTTCATGAATCTTCTTTTAGTTTTCACGATTTACTAACTTTCATGATTTTCACATGAAGAAATATCATATACGAATCGGAAACTATAAAGAACGTAACTGCTGAAGAGAATGAGAAGAAATCCATCTGGCCGTTTTCGAGTTATGCGGATACGAACACAGACCATCTGATTTTTATTATATAGAATAGAAAGAGAAAATTTCAGAGCGTGATATCATTTTTCAGTAAAAATTAATAATAAATAATTATTTTCTTAGCTTGTCACTAAGTTAAACAAAATGTTCATCGGGAGTTGATAAACGGATGATAAGCCGTACAGACAAAATGTCATTCGACTATCATGATAACACTACCTTTGGCAGTAGTTAGAAAATTATGTTTTCGACACGTGAAATGTCGACAAGAAAATACAAGACATGTCACAAGCTCGTAATCTGAACTAAATGCTCGAAAATCCATATATGTAAATAGTAAAATGCATGAGCTCCTGTACGATATAATATAAAAATGTCTTTTCAAATTGATACTTCCCAAAAGTATAACCAGAGACAGAAAAGTCATTTTAACTACCTCAAATAGTTGACATCCAACACACAATCTAGTCGCAAGTATTTCACAAATTTAAATGTGCGAATGAATAGGACGGTATGTACACGAACAGCGGAAGCGTCGAATCTCGTGTCAAAATCAATCTCAGTTTAATACATTGATATTCAATTTGAAATCTCAAAATATGAATATCATTTCATACTGTAGTGCATGGATTTAACATTTTGAAGCCAGATTCTTAAAAGACATAAATCTGTTTAGTATATAAAGTAAAATAATAATCATTCATCGAGTCAAATCAACCGGAATTTCAAATATTCATTTCAACCCTGATAGATATACATTTTTACGTTCGATTATCAATCGACTGTTAAGTATCGGTGGATAATTTGGTATGGAAGTTGGAAGCATGCTGCGAGATATTCGTGCCTGCATTGTCGATCGTCTGATCAAAACGTCTATGCAACTGATAGTAAACGAAGATTTTCGTCCTTGAGTATAACCTTGTTTTTTCTCAGTCGATTCTTTGACTTTTTTGTCAAATTCCCAAACCGTATTATTTGATGCCTCTGTCTAAATATTTTAAAATTAAAACACAAAATGAAAATATATGGCAGCCAAACGAGCTCAGAATTGGGCCAATATAGATGAAAACCGCAAAAAGTGTGAGAACAGAGAGCGAGTATAAAACGAGATGAGAATGCAGAATATTAAGTAACTTCAACAGCAACCTCTTTGCTTTTCAAATGTTTCACCGTGTATCGATATGGTGCACCGGCGGTTCAACGCGCAACATCTAATTTGTTATTGGCGATTAAAGGTTGCATGAAGAAGAAGAAGAAGTCGAAGGATGATATTAGAAAAATATTGCACGGGGAAGGTTACGGAAATTTTTAAAACTCTTCTCAAAAATTCTAGAAGCAATTTAATTAAAACGAAAGCAGTACGGGTTGGACTTTTCTTATACTGTATCAAGTATGATATCATAAAATTTGAAATCGAAAATTGCGTTAATTATGCAGTAGAAGGAAAGTCCAACCTGTACTGCTAGAAAAACAATTAAATTTAGAAGAGAGAAAAAACTTCCTTCCCGTGCAATATTTTCCAGATATCATCAACCTTGTAACCAATAAAAATGTCTATCAAATTTTGCTACAACATTTGATTTTCCGTTGGTATTCGATTAACTTTAATCGATTATGTGCACAAAAACAAGACATCCCTATTTTTGATGTGATGACATTTTGAAGTGTGTGTGTTTACCGATCCTCATATTTTGGGTAGTTTCGTTTCAGCGTGTATCGATCCTTTTAAGGATGGCGCCACATGCGGGGTCGCAAAATTTCGTGAGAGTGAATCATATTGTTAATATATTATTTGATTTCAGGCAGTCCTTCAGTGGCAAGGTTTCCACTGTCGAGCTAATATTTCGTGACCAGACATATACTTCCTGAATATTTTTTGATGATTCTTGTTCGAGGTAGATTTGATTTCTGTGTCGGTTTAATGAGAAGATTTTGCCAAGTACCATTCCTTGGTACTTGGTGCGACGCCGATTATTTATCCAAAATAGTTGATGTGAGAAATTTGGACATATTATGTATCTTAAAGGCATGGTCAAGTCAAGTCCTACGTCCATTTAGCGGTTATGTCACAGACATTACCCACTGTTCGTTTTTTTTTCGATTGTGGGCCCTCCTTAGCCGTGCGGTAAAACGTGCGGCTACAAAGCAAGACCATGCTGAGGGTGGCTGGGTTCGATTCCGGTGCCGGTCTGGCAATTTTCGGATTGGAAATTGTCTCGACTTCCCTGGCATAAAGTATCATCGTGCTAGCCTCATGATATACAATGAAAAATGGTAACCTGGTTTAGAAACCTCGCAGTTAATAACTGTGGAAGTGCTTAATGAACACTAAGCTGCGAGGCGGCTCTGTCCCAGTGTGGGTATGTAATGCCAATAAGAAGAAGTTTTTTTCGATTCGGAAATTGTTCCATAGAATTTTGAAATTTCTAATCTGATACTATCTAACTTGGAGAAATTGGCAAATCTTGAAGTATGTTTTTAAACGGTAAAAGGCCTTTTTAGAAAATTCGAGTAATCTGTCGGGAAATTTTGTCAGAATTATACGAACTAGAGAGCTTTTGGTAATTTTCCAAATTCTGTAGACAAAAACTCCGAATCCAATTTACGAGTCGTAATACCCATTCTTCGTCAAGGACGAAAAATTTCATTTTACTATCACTTGCATCGACACTCAGCAGACAGACAGCATCATCATTGACTCGTGTTTGTTTTGATCAGACGATCGGGAATTCAGACAAGCTCATCTCGTAGCATGCTGTCAAACTCCATAACAAAATTTGCCGCCTGATGCTCAATAGCCAATAGATAGTCAAACGTAGCAACCCTATAACCAGAGACCGGCGGAGTGAAAAACTGTCGAAATGGCAAGCGTATGAAAATGCATGAAATCGTGAAATAATACTGGCAGCACTTGAACTTTTGCTTGCTTCTTATGGAAGCAAAAAGTAAACAATCGAATTGGAACCGCTTTTGACGGTTCGATTGGAAGATGGCGTCTTCGCCGATCTCTTATTCTAGTATTTCTAGTCAAACGTTAAAAATTAAATATTGACTGGAGCTGAAATTCATATTTTGAATTGTGATTGAATTGTACCGATAAATGATGATTATTTAAGCAGATGCATATTATTAAGCATAGCATAGCATAGCATAGTTACGGTGTACTTCATAGATTGAACACTAGTGATACTCATGTTTTTATTTTGAAATCCTTATCCAGATTGCTATCAGAGATCAAGGTGGATGTGGTCCTTGATTTCAATCTAGGATAAAATCACAAAACATGAGGATTACTACCTGCCACGCCCATCTTCACTGTAACTTGGGAGGGAAGGTAGTGATGTAGTACTTAACGAGAGGCGACTCAGTGGTACCCTCATACTTAAGTACCACGGAGTTGGATATTGAGGAAGGTATTCGTTGGGTCGGAAGAACGTCAAGCGAAGATAATATTTAGTAGAGAAACCGGAAGAGGCCGCAGGCTTCGTGGAAGGCCGCGACATGGCTTTTTGCAGTTGAAGAGGACCATAGGGCGCTCAATTTTCAGGGCGACTGGAAGCGATTGGCCCAGGATCGAGTCCAGTGGAGAAGGATACTCCATTCGGCGTAGGTTCATTGAAGAGCTATAGCCCATCAAATATCAAGTAAGTATTCGTTGGGTCAGGATTTGCCTGTAGCTGACAATGTGACCGAGGTAGATCTTACACCGTAACACATCACGCAAAGGTGTCTACCCATGCATATTATTAAGAAACCTGAATTCAAAATGTGAAATCCATTCATCGCAATATGAAATGATGCCACGCTGAAGTTCAATTTCGACACCGCACGCAACAATGCTGATACCGAGACTCGAGAGTCAACGCTAGCAGCTGTTTATACACATGCAGTCCTATTCATTCGCAGGGTTTTTCCTTTCTCGTACAACAAAGTTGTACCGAAAGACTATAGGACTACTCAAAAAACAACTTTTGATAGAAGGCTTGGAGACCCATAGTGTTGTATACCGATCGACTCAGTTCGACGAATCGAGGTGATGTCTGTATGTGTGTGTATGTGTACAAATTTTGTAGACACACTTTTGGAACTTTGCATTACCTGATTTACTCGCAACAAGTTGCTTAGACGGAAAATGCGGTCCCATTGTTTGCTATTGAAAATTGCCCTGATCGGACATTGCATTTCGAATTATTGAAAATCGTTGTTGTTTCCAAGGGCCCATGTTAGCAAAAGAAGCGACAAGTATGGTGCTGTATTTCTATGTTTTGCGATGGAATGGAAACGGAACAGTTCAGTCAATATCACCAGTAAAGAATACAAAGTGGTGGAATCAAATGGAGTTAGATAACGATAGTATGACAACGTATGACAACAAGAAGAACATCCCACTACGAGCTTAAATCATTTTCGCCATTCTGTTGAAAAACAAACAAGGTGTGTAACATTGATTAGTGACACACTCAGCCATTTATGGGTGAACAGAGATTTGAAATTAACTTTCCGGTAGACTTGCAAGATTATGGGTGCAACTCATTTCGTTAATAGCAGGCGTGCGATTTCGGTGAGGCACGTCCTACAACGCAGCGAGTTTCCGGCGCTTAAGCACATATCACCTACACGTAAAAAAAATGAATGTTGTTTATTATTAATATTTCTATACTTTTTTGCTAAAGCAGGCGCTAATGACATGTATAGAAAAACTTATACATCGCATTATTCACATACATTCGAAACTTATACTTTTCATTAACTTATGAATGTTATTAGCTTTTTGATGCGGGATCATTCATTAGGTGGCATAATGAAGAGTATAAGTATTTTCGAATGGTTTTTTGCCATAACACATAAGGTTATTTTTTTACGTGTACTCGCACGGGTAGCCATCAGACAAGTGAATCAGTGCTCCATCCTATCTCCATGTCAGATAAGATAACACGCGAAAGTGACGGCCAATTATGAATACCCGTCTACGAATGCAGCCAGTAGAGTGGCACACTTATAGACGAATCCATTAACCCTCGCCAAGTCTCTTTATCAGCTTTGAACCAGGCCACTAATCAGAACCCAGCACCAGCCCGCACCGTGCGATAATCCAAAAGTGGCTATAATCGACCACCGGATCGGCTATAGACTTTAGAGTCGTTCGTGCGTAAGTGCTCCACTCGAGTTGGTTTCACTCTATGGGGGGAGGGGTCATTTTTCATCTTTGCGCCCGACATGGATCGGAACCCAAACAACATCGTGTCCTCGGTCGCGGTGGGACTTCCAAAAAATGATCCTCCGCGTTCTGGCGCAGTTTGCTGATGGGGACATTGGCACCATTCTATCAGCACAAGTGCCGCAATACACAAACCGAGCTGAAAACGTGAGTCGGCGGAAATTGACGTTCGCACGAAAAAGGTGTCGTCTAATTGATTTTGTACACAAGTCCACACGCAGGGCTGGTAGTACCCAACCAAACAGGCAGCGGTGCCATGTTTTATTTTTGACGCATTTTATTGAGAAATAAAAATGCATTCGAAAGTATTCCCATTTGAATGCTTGGAAATCCTTTTACATTGTCACTGCACATCGACTCCGAACAGGTCACATTGAGATCGGAAAGGGCCTCCACCAAAGTTGTGGGAGACCCTTGTATGGCCGGTCCGTAATCTCGATGCGATCTCCTGCTTTTCTGGGAAGTCAGTCCCCTCCATGGGCCGGTAGAGCCTTTAATCTTTGTCAGGGATAGTGTGTGGTTGCTGCTCCAAATCCGCGCCCAGTTCTGACCGACGACCTTTGTCTACTTTTAACGTCGGCCAGCGGACAGGCGGTGTAGAAGACCTTGGTGCCCACGCTGCTAGGGGCATCGGCTTCGTTTCCCTGATGCCACAATGGCCAGGGATCCAGATAAGACAAGTATTTGGTGCCATAGCCACAAGTATTCCTTGGATGTCGTGTCGCTCTGAAGAGCAGCGATGACGCTGGCTGTGAAGATTGCAATCGGTTTGTTGGCCGGAACTGTGGCGGTGACGGGGATGGCAGCATCTTCAGCCGAGAAAATGTTGCACTGACTAGCTAGACTGTCCGATATATTTAAACCACGGAAACTCCAAAACCGACATCGTGGCTGGAGACTGAACCATCGGTGTATCGGATTTCATGGTTCTAGAATTGTGTTCCTAACAGTTCTAGGAAAGATCTTCTCAATTCGTCGGTGTTTTCCCCACTTTCAAAGCGGGTGGCTATGGTGTGGTCGAACCTGGAGGGATGCATTAGTCAGCTTTTTGCTCCGTGCCAGTGGACCCTCGCCACTGGGGGGAGACTGGTGCCCGCCACGTTTCGCAAGATCCGGTCAGCCTCGTCGAGAAGAGGGATCCTGTACTCCCCTGAAGTGGAAACCGCAAAAGAGGCAGCTTTGCTGCAGATAGCCATTAGGACTCAATGTTGAAAGGGGAGGATACCGACGTCAATGCAAGCGACTTCTGCTGGCGTGGAGGGAAGGAGTCCAGAGGCCAGCTGAGTATAACTATTGAAAACCGGGGAGAGGACGGTCATCAAATCGTTCCGCGTGGAGCTGGTTAGCTCAGGCCATAAAGTGAGCGACATAATCACCTGGCCTACCCAACCTGGTGTGTCTGTTGTTGGTCCGATGTTTTTTGCCAGGTTTTCATCAGACTGATACGGAACTTACAGGCCACCTTAACAGCCCGGAAGTGTGGAACGAAGGTTAATCAGCGATCGATGTCCAAGGATGCGGACGATTTTCCTGTTCCGGTGGTCATCCAGAGGCCAATTTATGTCTATTTGATTTGAGTTGTCAACCATTGACATTAACTCTTAATTACTTATACTAAAATACCTGTTATGACGTTAACATATTCAAAATACTTAGCATTTGCTCAAATAATGACTTACGTCACACTTCAAAACTCTCCCTCTAAAAGCGAGGTTCAAGATTCATCCCGGCAGTTTGAGGGATAAGCCAGACGCTCTACACTATACTTTGGAAGAACGTATACATGAATCCAGAGAATTGTTGTATGGCAAATTTAGAGAATTTCGAATTAAAATTCCAAAATTTAAAATAAATTTCCCTAATTTCGAAAGGAATTCTTTGAATTTTGATAGAAATTCTCAAAATTTTAAAAGAACTTCTCCAAATTTTGAAATAAATTCTTTGAATTAAAATAAAACAAACCTTATAATCCATTAAATAAAAAAAAATCATGTATAAAAACTTTTTCAAACTAGAAAAGGCAACCAGAGCCATAACAATGCGTCCGCTACCAGCCCTGTAAACGATTTAAAATTCCTAATCCAAATTCACGTCAGCGCGGTCTGCATCGTAGGAGGCTGATGAAAATTCGGTGACCGTGACACAAAAATGATTCAGGCGGTCACGACCACATTCCCCACCCTTCTCTCCGTTTGCTTGATTATTGTTTTGTTTTGAATGCTTGAACCAATTTTCCTATGCTGAGTAAAATCAACACACTTACCAGATCGATGGAGTGATTTTCCAAAACAGGACCTAACGTTGACCGGGTCAGAATCTGGCCCGCTAGATGGTGGTGACCGAATGAAGATGAACGATGGAAGAGGGTTCCCGGACAAACGCGAATCGTTTCGACGGAAGGGATACCAAGGTGACGATAATCGTCTCCTCCTGGAACGGCGGGCGAGGGAGGCACACACAATTTTCACCGCACTATTCTACTGCACAAAGCGGAGGCCGAGATTTTATCCGACGTAATTGCACTTTCCATCAACCCTAATTGATACGGTTTTCCCACTGGACTGGATCAATCACAATTTTCATAATTTGGTGACACTTTTCCGGATCACGAACGCGATAAACTGGACGACGAACGAACGATGCGGAATAAAATTAAAATGTTCTGACTTTCAACTTGCGTTTGCGGCCTTTGTTGTTTTGTTGCGATGTGATTCTGTCAAAATCAAAATACGATAACGAGGGTGCAGTGGTGTGAGTGTGTTCCATGAAAAACGGAGAGCTTTATCGAATTTTCACACTCTTCGCTCTCGGCGACGCAGTCTTGCCGGTTGAAGCATTTATTAGGGTGTTCGATCCGAACTCAATCTGAATAACAGCTTGTATGACTGTATGTATTGCGATTTAAACCAAAGAATTTTAATTGTGAATACTTAAGTTCCGGTAATATTGCTATTTATAGGATCAATTGATTTAGAATCATTTTACCAACGCATTTTCGTTTGTGTTAATTATTTCTAGCGTGCGCCTCGCATAGCTGTTTGAAGAGAGCCATCCAACATCAACCAGCTCATTGAGCAAGTGGGTGGGTTGGGTGGCGGGTGGGTGATGAAAGAAAATGCT
>NC_085139.1:296650340-296666164 GCF_024139115.2 Armigeres subalbatus
TACTAAATTTGGTTGAAATTTAAAAGAGGGATTCAAGCAATACGCACCGAACGAAGACACTGATGCCTGCTGCGTGAGAGTCGAAAACGTCGACCGAGGGGCGATCGCATGGTAGATTTGAATATGCGACCTAGGTTCACATATTATACATTTATTCACGTGGAAAATAAAACCAAAACTCAATACCGCGGAAATTTCTCGAAAATTGGAAGTGAGAATAATTGGCTTAATCTATTCTTCTGTCTTCTTCTTTTCTTTTTTTTTCTATCCAGCTATCTCTATCGTTTCCGCATAACTCGAAAACAGCTGGATGTTTTTTTTTTTCATTTTGTTCGTTATGTTCATTTTCGACGGGTTAACATATAGGGGAACTGTTCCGTTTTCAATCTCACTGAACATATATTCATCTCATTGCGAAACAAAGAAATACGGCATCAATTTCGTCGCTTCTTTTTGCTAACATGCGTGCTTACTTCTGAAAAAAATCACAAAAATAATAAACAAGTCAAATACCTCTTCAATGAGGTTGTCTTCATTGGTTTGTTTTTCGTAGGACCAATATCGGAGCTATGAGATGAAGTCCAGGAGCAGTAACCCTACTTTTTTTCCAAGGTTGCGTCTAATTATCCGAATTAAACTTAAAATTAAATTTAAAAGTGATAGTTGAATAATATCCGAATAACGGTGCTCACACATTACAGATTACTTTTGGAAGACATTAATTTGTTTTTGATAGGTCTCATCGGTCTTATTGGTGTCTTTGGCGTTTTCTTATGAACTTATTTCAGAGTTTCTTTCACAATTTCAATTACACATGATTTTGTTTTTACGCGATTTTTTTTCGCTCGTATTTTTGATCGTGTGACTTCAATTTACCTCCAAAATCTTCGCAACATGTTTCAAAAAATCCAGAATAAATCAAAGAAAAATCACATGATAATTAATATGCGTTAAAAATTTAGGATGAGCGGAAAATTGAGAAATTGTAAATCGCGTAAAAACAGAATCCAGTGTAATATAATTTGTAAGTACGGAATTTTTTTTATTTTTATTTTTTTGAACTCCATTTGAAAATACCTCAACTTCTTGTGTTCGGATGAACTAAATTTTAAAGAGATATATATGTAGCAAAAGGATTATTTGACTAACGAGGTGTAGATCCGGAGTAACTATTAAAAAGGCGCCTGTTCGGTTAGGGGTTTCAGATCAGACATACTCTTTTCTTTTATTCATCTCTTATTCGAGCCCTTCGGCTCAGTACGTACGTCCGAACGGCGAACGTCAAATGACATCAGAGCGCATAGGGATGCGCAAGTGAAACATAACAATTCTTCCCCTTTACTATGTTACAAATATAATCAGAGTATGAAATAAATCCACAAGCATATTAATAATTCATTAACAAATATCGAGTTCAAATCAATGAAAATCTTAAGCTTATCCGAACATATTCAGAAATGTCAATCATAATGATAATCTGCACTACGGTGTACTTTCTCAGGGCGTTTTGATCTTCGGAGCTCCATCACCTGACGGCTTTCGGTTTCCTGACGCTTTCTTTTCCTCCCTCCCTTCGGAGCCTGCTCTTCCTCCACATCGCCAGTAGGCGGCTCGTTTCTAGGGGTACTCAGATCGTCATCCATTTCATCGGGTCTCTCCTTCCTCGTAATCAAAACGTTTGGCCCTTGCCATTGGGTAGCAGCTTTAGAGGTCCTGATCTGTGCCCTGTGGGCCATTACGACCACGCTTCCAACGCATATCTGAAACACATTTTGAGAAAACTTTTTAATGAACGTGGCTTTTATCCATCTGGTCTGATGGTGGGGACTATTGTTTTTGTACCACACTTCATCCCCAGCCATCAGACTATCAATAGCATCATGGTTAATTTTAGGATAAATCCTTTTATGATGCTCTATATCATCTTCATCATTTGCATGTGGTACTTCCATATGATGTTTAAAATTATTTTTAGGATTAACTAAATCTAAAATAGTCTTTGGTTTATATGCAAATATTCTTTCTGATGGAAAATGCCCATCCTTTGTCAAATTATTATTTCTAAAGTTGAATAAAAATAAATTTATCTGGTCTTCCAGGTCTAACTCCATAATCTCTGGGTCCATTAGAAATCTTTTGAGGACTTCCTTTACAGTTCTAACCAGCCTTTCTGCTTGACCATTACTAGATGGGTTATATGGTGGACTTTTCATTACTTTAATACCTTGTTTTTCTAAAAAATCAACAAATGTTCTGGAGTTGAAAGGAGGACCATTGTCCGATACCAAGGCATCCGGTAGACCAAACCGCGCAAAATATGCTACAAGTTTTTTTTAACACTTTGTTCCCATCCGTACCTTGTCTCATCCATTCAATTTCGATCCATTTTGAGAAACTATCAACCACTAAGAGGTAAGTACGGTGCTCGTAAAAAAAAAAGAAATCAATATGAATCCTGCTGCAAACGGCCTCGTAGTTGGTATCCATCTAGATATCTCTTTTGGTTTACGGACAATTGCCATACTGTTACATGCCTCACAGTTAGCAACATATTTGTCAATATCTGCATTAATACCATACCAATATACTGAACTGCGTGCTAATTGCTTCATTTTGATAAGTCCTGAATGGTTTCCATGCAACAGTTTTAAGATATTTTTTGGAACACCTTAGGTATAATTACTCTGTCCCTGAAAAGAAGACATCCGTCTACCAATTCTAAGTCTAAAAAATTTGAAAATACATCTGCAAATTGTTTGTCAATTCTTTCGGGCCATCCGTTGGTCATAAAACTTATGATTTTCTGTAGAATCTCGTCGTTTTCTGTTGCTTCCGCAATTAGCTTAAAGTCGACAGTTATTTCCTTACTAAAATTCATACTTTTAATGGCATCTGTATCCAAATAATCAGGAACATCCTGTGGTAATGGAAATCTTGAACAGAAATCAGCGTTCCCTAATTTATGCGATCGATGGTCGATAGATAATATTGAAATCATATATAGCTAAGTCTAAAACAAAACGCTGCAATCTCGTCACATAAATCGAGTTTTTTCCTTCCTTTCCGAAGATTCCCACTAAAGGGCTTGTGGTCTGTATAAACCGTAGAACTTTGGACCGTAAAGGTATTTGTGAAACTTTTTATAGTGCATACTAACGCCAAAGCCTCCAAATGCAGAATAGGATACTTTCTTTGTGCAGAGCTTAAAGAGAATGATGTAAAACAAATAGGTTTTTCTGTTCCTTCTATCACATGGGCTATTAAACCCCCGATGCCATAGCTTGACGCATCCGATATTGCAGTAATCGGCTTTTGGGGTCGTAGAACTCTAAAAAATTTGTTTTTATCAGTAAACTTTTGCTTTCCAAGAAAGATCTCTGACAATTGTCATCTCAAACGTACTGTACTTTATTCTTTAATAAATTATATAATGGAAATAACTTAGAAGATAAGTTGGGTATAAACTGATAGTAATTTAATAAACCTAAGTATGACTTCAACTCTGACTCGTTTTTAGGAGCATTTGCTTTCTCTATAGTTAATATTTTATCAGGACAAGGCTTTAGCCGTTTGTCACTAATAATGTGTCCCAAATGTTCCAGTTCTTTAACGAAAAATTTGCACTTTTCATAATTTACCTTTATGTGAGCCTTAGCTAAACGTTCCAATACTAACAAAAGTTTTATCCTACAATCCTCAGTTGTTCTGCCGGCAATTAAAACATCATCCAAGTAACAAGAAACATTTTCGATTCCTTCCAATACTTTATCCATGACTTGTTGAAAAATAGATGCACTAGAGGACGCGCCTTGTGGCAATCTGTTGGATTTGTATAAACCCTTCATTGTGTTGATAACCACAAATTGCTTGGACCTCTCCGTCAATTCTAATTGGGTATATGCCCCTTCAAGATCTAGGGCACAAAACATTCTACAACCAGCCAGATTAGCAAAAATATCTTGAGATGTAGGTAAGGGATATGAGTTGGGTATCAAAGCTTTGTTTATGGAAACTTTACACCAAGCGGATTTCGTTATTTTTCTTCATTACTATGATGATGGGAGAAGCCCATTCGCTAGTATCAACTGGAGTGATAACTTTTTCCTTCTCCAGTTTGTCTAAATAATCAGAAACTTTTTCCTTAAACCTGTAAGGCACGTCATAAGCTTACTTAAAAATGGGAGTTTCGTCCCTCATTATCAATTCTGCTTTAAATCCGCTGATAGGTGTGGTAAAGCGTTTTTGTAAATAAACTTTTAAATTTGTTTTTTAAATCATCGACCCGGACTCGTCAATTCTGTTGATTTGTAAAGAATTATTGAAAAAATGTCTCCAATTGGGGTAAAACATGTCCAGCCAAGTTCGACCAAAAAGCGGGTAAAAATCATTGTCACAATCTAAAACTAGTAGCTGCATTACCGCCTCTCTACCGTTAATTTTTACAAAAACCCTTGCTTCCCCTTCAATTTTCAATTTTGCTCCGTTAACAACCATCAATGGTTCATTATATTTACTCAGTTTATTCTTAAAATTCAACGAATATTGTCTTTTACTCATAACAGACACAGACGCGCCACAATCGATCTCCATTTTCAAACATTTTTGCTCTATTTCCACTTGCACCAAACAAGGGTTACTAATTTTGTTTATAGACGCTACCATCATACATTGAAGATTACCTGAGTCGCTGTCGTCGTCTTCGTCGTCCCTTGTTCGCATTCTTTCCAGAAGCTCCGTAATGTGACGGTCAGCGGAGGGTCGTGGTCTATACGATTCTACCAAATTGACTGCATCACGATTAAGGTTCCTTAGTTTAAAGCACTTTTTACGGATGTGACCTTTGACCCCGCAAAAGTTGCAGGTCATTTGTGAATAGTCTGGTCGTGTCCACTGTCTTTGTCTTCCATACTGCCCTCCTGGCTGCCGGAAATTCCATTCCTGCGATCCCTGGTTGCTGTGCGTTTGATGCAGCCGCTCTGAAGGTCGGAAACCTAATCGGCTTTTTACTGGCCCTCTACCACTGTTGCCCCTTACATCGCTCCCAGAATCTTGGTATTTCTGAGCCAAATCATAGACCGTGCGTAACCTTGTCCCCGCTACTCCCAAGTGATCACTAGGTCCGTTGGCAACCGCTGCAACCATAGCCGGATGTACCAAGTTCGGTTGGTTGGCAGTCCCTGCATTCGCACGAGCTACCTCCCAAGTAGTGATTATTTTTTCCGCAATTGCCAGATTCAACTTGTCCTCGCTCAGTAGGCGCTGTCTTAGATTATTATCATTAATACCGGCAATAAGGCGATCGAGAATGGCGACCTCCTTAAAATTCTCGAAACCGCAGAATTCTGCTTGAAGTTTCAGGTTTAAAATGAAGTCTTCCGTGGACTCATCTGGATTCTGTACTCTGGTACCAAATTTGTACCGTTGTACCAGATCGGGATCCGTTTTATCCAGACGATTTTTTAGCTTAGACACAATTTCGTCCAAAGCTGCCTCTTCAAAGTTTCCTCCCGGAAAAAGAAGCTTCATTTCGGCGAATATTACCGGGCCACTCATGGTGATAAAGTAAGCCAGTTGATCATCTTTTTTCACCTTTTTCACCCTGAAGAAATACTTCAATCGGGTGAACCAATCGTTAAACGATGTTCCCCTACGGTAGGGTTCTAAAGAGAAAGCTACACTAGAGCTCATTGTGCGAACTAATTAAGCCGACAATCAACAAACGTTTTTCATTTTATTTTTTATTTTTACAAAATGTAGAACAAAAAAAAACACAAATTATTTCATAAAAAATCCCATAATACCGTTTAAAACATTTTCGTTTTCAGCAATAAGCATTCACAGCAACGTCATATAGTTCAAAATGAAATAAAAGTAGATAAAAGAAAATATCACATTAAACTCTTTGTAAATCACTTTGATTGTCTAGTTGAAATAATTTATTAATTAACGAAACGGGACAAAAAAGCGGACTTTCCCTGTACGCCAGAAACCCTTTTGCGGCTTGCTTTTCTGTTCCGTTGAACCTCGAAGACTGCAGTGAATAGAAGCAGACAAAATTTATCTCAAACCACTCCGTCTCCGTTGAGAACTATTTTGCGGAAAATCCCAGGTTTCGACGCCTCACACGCTGCCAAAAACACCTTTATTCAATTGAAAAAAAAAAAATAGCTATTAATGCCGTGTTGAACAAAAGAATAAATATCACAATGAAACATTTGTTTCATCTATGCGAATAAAAGATTTTTTTTGTTTTTGGATCACCCTTTTATTTCCAACCATACAATGAAGTGTGAAAAGGCCTTTTCGTAAACTTACCACCGATTTTGCAAATGACGCTAAATATCGACGCTTTTGTCGTAAATCACTGAATAGAAAAGTTTTCTTTTTACGTTTTCTCTCAGCTACTCACTTTTTACTTACGATTTAGCGTAGCGTCTTCGAATTTCGGAAGGTTGTTTGACTCTTGCCTCGTGGTTGGTAATAATACTACCTCAATCTGCTTTCAACGGCAACGCCGCGCCGGCGGAACAATTCTGCTTTTCAGTGATAAATCACACCGTAAAGGCTCCGTCAGACGTTGCAAGCAAATCACTCGTGCGAGCGCATGATTTCTGAGAGCACTCGCAATTGCAGTCACACGTAACAGTTTTTTACTTTAAGCAAATGACAGATTTACTCTCATGCAAATATAAACAAAAACGAAAAACTTGTTTTTCGGCAGCAAAATCTAATTTCATTTCTATTTTTGCAGTGCAACTCTGCCACCTGAAAACGTTATCACTTTTGCGAGCGAAAAATTTGCTAGTGCTTCACTAGCAAGCGCAATTTCGTTTCTGCGAGTTGAAAATTTTTAACGCTTAGCAGTCACACATTGCAAGCGAGCGTTTGCTTACGAGTTGTCATTTGTTTGCATGCAATCACTTTCAGTGTAGTCAGACAGGCAAATTTTTGACAGTTGTCACTTTCTGCGAGCAAAATGCTCGTTGCGAGTGATTTGCTTGCAACGTCTGACGGCACCTTAACAGCTGATAGAACCCAGCAAGGAGAATGAGCCTAACATGACCCGAACTTTAGGGTAACATGTTACCTCATGAGCCTAAAAAAATGATTCACGTTAGGGTAAACCTCGACTAAAATTACGCTATATTGCAACATCGTGTTAGGCGTTTGCTGATATCAAACGTCTGCGTTAGGGTAACATTAGTGTAGCCTTACCCTAACGTGAGTCATTTCAGTGAGTCGACCAAAATAGTGTATGTAGTAGTGAGAACATGATTTGTGTTCACTAATACAACAACATTACATGTACATCTTCGATGACAGATCGATGTAAACAATTTAAAAAAAGAAAGAAAAAAATGTTAAATTCTGCCGATGCCATAAGTGAGAAAAAAAAGTGAAATTGTGAAGTGAAAATATCATGGTCGTCGTTCGCTGTGCCGATAGCATAGAAAAGGGGTTTTCTTCAGCATCATTTGCCACCGGTTTTTGGATTATTTCTATTCTCGAACCGAGGGATAATCCGCCATCGGCATTGGTTGAAATCCGCGAGGAAAATCCGTCGTACGGGAGAACGTCACCTACGACCTGAAACAGCTCGAGGCGGCTTCCACATTTCGGATCCCAAATTACGTCAGGTTCTGGTCGGTATGGAGCATGCCCACACCGCGAAAGGTTGGCATTCGTGGCGTTTTGGTGGAGGACTCGCCAGCGGCTGGGACCAGTGGTGGTGTCGAGTGCGTAGTGGTGCCGACGTGACGATCGTTTCACCTGAAGTAAGCGCAACAGGTAGTTATACACTCGTACGGGAGAATGCCATCTACGACCCGAACCAGCTCGAGGCTGCTGTTCCGGATCTCACATTATAACGGGTTCTGGTTCATATAGAGCTTGCCCACACCATGAAAGATTGGCATTCGTGGCGTTTTGGCGGAGGACTCGTCAGTGGCTGGGACCAGTGGTGGTGGCGAGTGCGTAGTGGTGCCGACGTGACGATCGTTTCGATCAACGATTCTACCGACGTCGTTCACGATCTCAGGATTTGGACATCATGATGTAACCGATCGAAGGACAGGTGCTTACACATTTCGGAATGTTCACATGAATTGAAGGAATCGTCTGTAAATCCGCTACCTACGCCATCAGCGCTGCTGCAATCGCACCCGAAAGTTAAACGAGGAGTGTATACTCAGCAAGCATCGTAAAATCGATTTGAAGATGGTGATTCGGTGAAGAGGGAAACGATTGGCAACCGGAGATGACTCGCAACAATTCGTGAGGTAATTAAGAGTTACAAATAGATACCTAGTTCGCTTTTTTCGAATTTTGACACATTGTCCACCTACTCGGTTTCAGGAGGTACCTAAATCAAAATAGAAGTCTCATCAATTTTCCAGCTGTGCAGTTGTTGATGAAGTTAATCTAGCGAATGAGCTAGGATGACATCAATCCGAGACCAAAGATGTGACGCAGGGCGTTTCCACGCTCTAACATATTAGTATAAAAATATTTCAATTTCATGTTGTATTACATACAACAGGAGAAAAGAAAATTTATTAATTTTTTTGGGTAAAATTAGAGGACAGAGGAAGATCGCTGCCGAGTAACAGGACAAGGTGATTTTTAACAGTGAACTGAATGCCGCGTCGTCTTCAATGACTATGCTTCTTCTTCTTCTTCTTATTGTCTTCTATCTTATAATCCGAATCCAATCTAAACCCAATTCAATTATTTATTCAGCCTATTAAGGATGGAGTGGCCTGTGCAGTACATAACAATCGTCCGCATTCAGCACGGTCCATGGCAATGCCAGCCATGCACTTTAAGGAAGGGCCGTAAATCATTAATCGATTTACCTTGCTCGCTGCGCACCTCGCCTTCTTGTATCCATCGGAACATTGTCGAGAACCATTTTTCCTGGGTTTTTGTCACACATTCTGGCAACGTATACGGCCCACCGCAGTCTTACAAATTTTGTGAATCGTATCACTCGTGTCAATCCGTGCCCGTTACCCCCTTCAAAGCGATTTTGAATGCAGGCACGATAGATCATCGACTTGTTGTAACCTTCTGCGCGTTTCGAAGGGACTCAAGAATTCCCCTAAGACTCGAACTACGTACATCACCCGATCCATCGCCGCTTCTATCAACCGTATCAGTTATATTGGTTGTCATTGTATCATATGCTGCTCTGAAGTCGACGAACAGATGTTTTTTTTTTGTATAGAGGGATGAAGGCAAATTTGAAAACAGACACCTGAAATTATCACTCAATGATTGGGATTGGCGGAAGGTTGACCCAGTAAACCCACGCAAGTAAAGGAACGCTACTTGAGTTATTCTCTCTTCTAATGCCCTGATCTCCCCGGGACGACCTTCCAGTATTACTTCTGTATGAGGCAGTACTAAACGTACTCCTCCCAAACCGGTACTTCTTACCTTATGCTTGCTTGTTTGTGCCAGAAAGCACACAAAAGCTTTGAGCCCTCAAGCCCTTTATCTTTTCCTTGTGCCATTCAGCACATGCAAGCTACTCACATAGTTCCCGGTGGCTCTATCCTACTCAGACGGGGAGTCATCCGGCGGCGGAAGCTCCCCTGATACTAACGACCCGCATCCGTGGAAGGCTATTATATTACCAACACTACGCTTTCACCTGGTCAGCATATTCAAAGCTCAGCTCAAGTCCTACGCACTTTCTCACTTCAACGGGTGACCGGGCGAGTGCCGAGGTCAGACCAAAGATGCCGGGTGGAGATAACTTCCAGTTCAATGGTGCCCCGACGACCTGAAGCCGGTGCATTCACGCGCCACGATCTACTCAACTGTTCCCCGGCGGTGGATATAGCCTACTCCGATTAACTGATTTCCCATGCACTCAGCTATTTAGCTACTTGCTAAACCATTGAGCCATTCAGTTCCCGCCCTAACTGCGAGCTACTCGTCGGAAGCTCCCCCGTAACTGACGACCCATCTCAACGGGTGAGCGAACGAGTGCTGAGGTCGGTCGATTCAAAGATTCCGGGTGGAGATAACTTCTGGTTCAATAGTGCCCCGATGACCCGAAGCCGGTGCACTTGCACGCCACGGTCTACTCTGCTTGTACCCGGCGGTGGGCCTTGCCAACTCCGATAACCGAGTTTTGATTCCCTTGAGCCATTCAGTTCCCACCTTATTCATTCTGGAGGAATTCCTGGAGGAACTTTAGAAAGAATTCCTGGAAGAACTTCGAAGGAATTCCTAGAGCAACTTCCGGAGGAATTCCTAAAGGAATTTCCTGTGAAATTCCCGGAGAATTCTCATAGAAACTGCCGCAGGACAGGAATTCCTGGAGAAACTTCCAGAGGAATTCCTGAAGGAACTTCCCGAGGATTTCCTGGAGGAATTTTCAAAGGAATTTCTGGAGGAACTTCGCGAAGAGATTCCGGAGGAATTCCAGGAGGAATTTCTGGAGAAATTCTTGGAGTATTATTCGGGGGAACTCCTGGTGGAACTTCACGAGAAATTCCTGAAGGAACTTCTAGAGGAATTCCTGGAGAAACTTCCAGAGGAACTACCTGAGGAATTGCTGGATGGTCTTCTAGGGAAACTCCTAGAGGAGCTTCGTGAGGAATTCCCGGAGGAACTTTCGAAGAAATTTCTGGAGGAATTTCAGGAGGAACTTCACGAGGAATTCATGGAGGAACTACCCGAGGAATTCCTGGAGAAACTTCCGGAGGTATTCCTGGAGGGAATATTGGAGTAATTTCTGGAGGAGATTCCGGAGGAATTCCAGGAGTAATTCTCGGGAAGTTACTACTAAAATTCCTCCAGAAGTTCCTCCGAAATTTCTTCCAGGATATCCTTCGAAAGATCCTCCAAGAATTCCTTCGGAAGATCCTCTAGGAATTCACCGCTACGTTCTTCCAGGGATTCCTCCAGAAATTGCTTCGGAAGTTTCTCCAAGAGTTTCCCTGGAAGATCCTCCACGAATTTCTCCGGAAGTTTCTCCAGGAATTTCTCCAGAAGTTCCTCCGGGAATTCCTCCGAAAGTTTTTTCCAGGAGTTCCTCTCGAAAATCCTACAATCCTCCTCCTCGGAAAGAACCTCCTGGAATTTCTCCGGAATCTCCTCCAGAATTATTTTCTGAAAATCTTCCAGGAATTCCTCCGGAACTTTCTTCGGGAATTCCTCCGGAAGTTCCCCAGGACTTCCTCCGGAAGTTTCTCCAGGAATTTCTCCAGAAGTTCCTCCAGGAATTACTCCGGAAGATGCTCCAGGAATTCCTCGCGAAGTTCCTCCAGGAATTCCTCAGGAAGTTCCTGCAGGAATTCCTCGGGAAAAATATTGCAGAAATTCCCCCGGAAGATCCTCCAGGAATTACTCCGAAAGATCCTCCAGGAAGTCCTCGCGAAGTTCCTCCAGGAATTCCTCGGGGAGTTTCTGCAGGAATTCCTCGGGAAAATCCTGCAGAAATTCTTCCGGAAGTTCCTGCAGGAATTCCTTCGAAAGTTCCTCCAAGAATTCCTCGAGAAATTCCCTCAGAAGATCCTCCAGGAATTCCTCGGGAAGTTCCTCCAGGAATTTATCCGAAAGAAACTCCAAGAATTCATCAAGAATTTCTTCTGGAATCCTTCCATAAATTTCTCCGGAAGATCCTTCAGAAATTTATCCATAAGTTTCTCCAGGAATTCTCGCTTAACTTTTCAAAAGGACCTAAGTAACAATTGTTTCATGAATTAATTTGAGTACTGTAATCAAAAGCTTTCACGTTTTTCTGTTGATTGCGCTATTCAAATTCATGAAAAAAATGTGACTTAGGTCCTTTTGAAAAGTTAAGCGAGAATTCCTCGCGAAGTTCCTCCAGGAATTCCTAGGGAAGTACCTCCAGGAATTCTTCCGGAAGTTTCTCCAGGAGTTCCTCCGAAAGTTTCACTAAGAATTCCTTCAAAAGTTCCTTCAGGAACTCCTCAGTAAGTTCCTCCAGGAATTCCTCCGGCAGTTTCTCCACAAATTATTCGCTAAGTTCCTCCAAGAATTCTTCGTGAAGTTACTCCAAGAGTTCCTGCGTAAGTTCCTCCAAGAATTCCTCTGGAAATTTCTCCAGAAGTTCCTTCGAATTCCTCTGGAAATTCCTCCAAAAAGTTCCTCCAGGAATTCTTCGCGAAGTTCCTCCAAGAACTCCTCGTGAAGTTCCTTCAGGAATTCCTTCGAAAGTTCACTCCAAGAATTCCTCGAGAAATTCCCCTGGAAAGATCCTCCTCCAGGAATTCCTCGGGAAGTTCCCTCAGGAATTTATCTGAGAGATACTCCGAGAATACCTCAAGAATTTCTTCTGGAATCCTTCCAGAAATTTCTCCGGAAGATCCTTCAGAAATTTATCCAGAAGTTTCTCCAGGAATTCCTCGCGAAGCTCCTCCAGGAATTCCTAGGGAAGTACCTCCAGGAATTCTTCCGGAAGTTTCTCCAGGAATTACTCTGGAAGATTCTCCAGGAATTCCTCGTGAAGTTCCTCCAAGAATTCGTCGGGAAGTTTCTCCAGGAGTTCCTCCGAAAGTTTCACTAAGAATTCCTCCAAAAGTTCCTTCAGGAACTCCTCAGTAAGTTCCTCCAGGAATTCCTCCGGCAGTTTCTCCACAAATTATTCGCTAAGTTCCTCCAAGAATTCTTCGTGAAGTTACTCCAAGTATTCCTACGTAAGTTCCTCCAGGAATTCCTCTGGAAATTTCTCCAGAAGTTCCTCCGGAATTCCTCTGGAAATTTCTCCAGAAGTTCCTCCGGAATTCCTTCAGGTATTCCTCGGAAAGTTCCTTCAGGAATTACTTCGGAAATTTCTTCGGAAGTTCCTCCAGGAGTTTCATTGGAATATCTTCCAGGAATTCGTGGACTTTCTCCAAGTATTTCTCCAGAAGTTCCTCCAAGTATTTCTCGCAAAGTTCCTTCAGGAATTCTTTCGGAACTTTCTCCAGGAATTCTTCGTGAAGTTCCTCCAAGAGTTCCTCGTGAAGTTCCTCCAGAAATTTCTCCCTGGGTTACTTCCGGAAGATTCTCCAGGAATTCCTCGGCAAAGTTCCTCCACGAATTCCTCAGAATGTTTCCCCAGGATTTGTTCCGGAAGTTCCTCCAGGAATTTTTTCGGAAGTTCCTCAAAATTTTCTTTCGGAAGTTTCTCCAGGAATTATTCCGGAAATTCCTCCAGGAATAATTCCAGAAGTTCTGGAATATTTCCCAGAGGAACTCAGGTGAGAATTCTCAGAAAAGCTCATGGAAGAATTCCCAGAGGTACTCCTGGCAATATTCCCAGAGGAACTTCTGGAAGAATTCCCAGAGGAAGTCCCAAAAGAATTCTTCTCATGGAAGAAGAGAAGTTCCTGGAAGAATTGTCAGAAGAGACCATGGAAGATTTCTCAAAGGAACTCTTGGTAAAATTCCAAGAGGAGCTCTTAGAAGAATCTTCAAAGAAGCTAATGGAAGAATTCTCAGAGAGGCTAATGGAACTCCTGGAAAAAAATGCCAGAGGGACTCCTGAATAAATTCTCAGAGGAACTTCTTGAGGAATCCCAAGTGGAACTCTTGAAGAAATTCCCAGAGGATTTCCTGGAAGTATTTCTGTAGAAAACCTGAGAGGATCTCCTGGAGGAATTCCCAGAAGAACTCCTGGAGGAATTTTCAGAGAGTGACTCCTGGAGAAAATCTCAGTAAGTTCCTCCAGGAATTCCTCCGGCAGTTTCTCCACAAATTATTCGCTAAGTTCCTCCAAGAATTCTTCGTGAAGTTACTCCAAGTATTCCTACGTAAGTTCCTCCAGGAATTCCTCTGGAAATTTCTCCAGAAGTTCCTCCGGAATTCCTCTGGAAATTTCTCCAGAAGTTCCTCCGGAATTCCTTCAGGTATTCCTCGGAAAGTTCCTTCAGGAATTACTTCGGAAATTTCTTCGGAAGTTCCTCCAGGAGTTTCATTGGAATATCTTCCAGGAATTCGTGGACTTTCTCCAAGTATTTCTCCAGAAGTTCCTCCAAGTATTTCTCGCAAAGTTCCTTCAGGAATTCTTTCGGAACTTTCTCCAGGAATTCTTCGTGAAATTCCTCCAAGAGTTCCTCGTGAAGTTCCTCCAGAAATTTCTCCCTGGGTTACTTCCGGAAGATTCTCCAGGAATTCCTCGGCAAAGTTCCTCCACGAATTCCTCAGAATGTTTCCCCAGGATTTGTTCCGGAAGTTCCTCCAGGAATTCTTTCGGAAGTTCCTCGAAATTTTCTTTCGGAAGTTTCTCCAGGAATTATTCCGGGAATTCCTCCAGGAATAATTCCAGAAGTTCTGGAATAATTCCCAGAGGAACTTAGGTGAGAATTCTCAGAAAAGCTCATGGAGGAATTCCCAGAGGTACTCCTGGCAATATTCCCAGAGGAACTTCTGGAAGAATTCCCAGAGGAAGTCCCAAAAGAATTCTTCTCATGGAAGAAGAGAAGTTCCTGGAAGAATTGTCAGAAGAGACCATGGAAGATTTCTCAAAGGAACTCTTGGTAAAATTCTAAGAGGAGCTCTTAGAAGAATCTTCAAAGAAGCTAATGGAAGAATTCTCAGAGAGGCTAATGGAACTCCTGGAAAAAAATGCCAGAGGGACTCCTGAATAAATTCTCAGAGGAACTTCTTGAGGAATCCCAAGTGGAACTTTTGAAGAAATTCCCAGAGGATTTCCTGGAAGTATTTCTGTAGAAAACCTGAGAATCTCCTGGAGGAATTCCCAGAAAAACTCCTGGAGGAATTTTCAGAGAGTGACTCCTGGAGAAAATCATAGGGAACCTCCAAAGAATTGTTACAAAAACGCTTGAAAGAATTCCCAAAGGAAGTCTCGAAAGAATTCCCAGAAGTGCTCATGGAAGAATTCTCATTGGAACTCCTGGCGGAATTCACAGAGAACTTCCCAGAGGATTATCCAGAGAGATTCACAGAGGAACTCCTTGAGGAATTCTCAGAAGAAGTCCAGAAAGAATCCCCAGAGTAGCACATTGAGATATTCCCAGAGAAACTCCTTATAGAATTGCTAGAGGAACTAGAGAAATTCCCAGAGGAGCTCCTGAAGGAATTCTCTGTAGAACTCCTGGAGGAAGATCCAGAGGAACTCTTGAAGGAATTCTCAGTGGAAATCCTACAAGAATTTTCATTAGATTAGACTTGACCGACTTGAAAGCTTTTCATCGTGCGCGATTCCCCGCTATCACCCTAACATGTGGACAAGTTAAAGGTCGACCAATTTCCCGTATTTATTTTGAAGGTAAGCAAACAAACTAGGTTATGAGAAACGAAGTCAAAACACATGTTATTTATCGATTCAACAATTTATTTATTGAAAACATTTTGTTAGAAACATTTTAAAGATAAATTTGAATATTTAGCTTTTTTTAATTTTACATCTGTAGGTTTTCTGAATTTCAATTATCTTCTTCGTGTTGCAATTCATGAAAGTAACTGTGTTCATATAACTACACTTGCTCCTTTTCCTTCTTTTTTAAATTAAATCTTTTACTTCGAATTAAAATATAAAACACAAGTGATGCATTTTTGCTTCGTTAACAGTAATATTAAATGCATTTGTTCATTTGGTTGGAAATGTTTTCTACTGATCTGTTTGTAATCTTGTAGGATAATGACATCGGGCCATAAACTTCAACGACGCCCTCACCGTGTTTATTCGAAATAGTTGAAGTCAACTATTGCAGAAGAATTCTATAGACAGAGAAAAAAATATTTTAAAGAATAGTGTACAGCGCATTGACAAAATGTCCCTACTTGAAGTACCATGATAATATCAAGTCGATTATTAGTTGAAAATCGCTCCTGAAATCATT
>NC_085139.1:296666189-296666472 GCF_024139115.2 Armigeres subalbatus
ACGCATCACCCGATCCATCGTCGCTTGATCCAACCGTGTCAGTTTATCCGGAAATACGTGTTCGCATTAGCTGCCATAGCTGACCCCGATGATTGTATCATATGCGGCTTTGAAGTCGATAATAGTGATGATGTGTGGGCACGTTGTATTCGCGGCATTTCTGCAACACTAACATTTCGAAATTTTCATTTTGGGTGGTTGAACGAATTCGCGGAATTTCATGAATTTGACATGGCAAATCATTTTTGCCATTCGTTTCTGTAAAATTACAAAATTTCGCTAG